>NC_044009.1:34481564-34784594 GCF_900496995.4 Aquila chrysaetos chrysaetos
AAGACAAAGGTAGGAGGAGTGGCTTAATGGAAATTTTTAGGTTAACACAAGAGGTAACAAGAAGTATGTCTGTAGAATACAATACAGTTTGTTGATCATAGCTAAGTAATTAATCTAGCAGACCATTCCAATGCAGCTATATTTGCTTTCAGCACCTGATTTGATTTGTTCAGAACTAGTTCAGGCATCTCTGCACAAAACTGTATTGCATAGCACAGACAATGCCTTCAGAACTGAAAGATATCAAGAAAAAAATATCAAGGGTAATTTGAGAAGCAAAAACCCCCTCTCCCTAATAGGAAATGCCACTCTGGTGGGTGGGAAATAGAAATCAATAAATGTTGAAAAAAAAAATTTAAGTCATTATGCAGCCTGCTTCTAGAGTATTGCTCTTCTTTCAGCAATGCGATCTCCAAACGTCATGCTGAATTCGAGAGACATGCTGAAGGCACCTACACCAGTGATATCACCTCTTATTTGGAAGGTCAAGCTGCCAAAGAGTTCATTGCTTGGTTAGTGAATGGACGAGGAAGAAGAGAGTAAGAATCCATCCATTCCTATTATTAAATTTTGCCTTGCTTTTGAGGTTAGAAATCAAGTCTGATGAAACCTTGATGTGTTTTTGATCATTCTTGCTGTACTTCATGTTTTTCTTTTGTAATAGAAGATATTGTGTGGGTGTTAGACTACCACTTTAAATTATTAAGTTCAAATACAGATTAAACCAAACCTGTTCACTATGCTGTTACACTCTAAAAGGTCAAGTTATATTTAAGGTGAATATATTTAAAACTAAACCAAACCTTCCTCTACCACCTTTCCCCCTTCACATAACATTGCTTACAGTCTCCTTAACTGTCATTGAAATGATTCAAGTCAGTGTCATCTTAAATTACTTTCTCTTTTTTTCCCTTTCACAGTCAATCTTTTCTTCTGCAATATTTCCAAGATTAAATTTGTACCAATGTCATCAGCTGTACTCTGTGTGCTGGTGATCATTCCCAGCAGTAACTGATGACCTCTTTGCCTCTTCCCATGCCCCACAAAGTCTCCCCAAGTTGCTGCTGCCAAAATAACTATCATTTCCTACAACTGTGACTTATTTTCCTTTTTAAGACACCTCTACTTCTTCTTTTGCTATTGTTCAGTTTCCTGGACGTCGTGCTCCACTGTTTTGACCTACCTATGTCTCTGATTTTTTCCATTAATATCATGTTCTCCACATACTCATTGCAGATTTCTCAAGCCTATTCACTTCATCTATTCACTCATGACTTTACATCTTTTTTTATGAGAGTCTTACACTTAGAAAGGCCTTACCTTCAGTCTCCTGCAGGCACCTTCTATCTCATCATATTTCCAACTCTGCATGTGTAGGAGCTACAGAATGCACATGCCACTCCGCACCTTTTCACTGTTCTGTACTTATTTATGCCTTTAGACTGTAAGCTCTTCGGGGCAGGGATTTCAGTTCATCCTCTGATTATAAATGCTACCAGCTGTAAAGTACTATGTAAGTCTCTCGCACTATATAAAAATAATAAATAACAATAACAATAAAATATAATCTGTAAGACAAGATTGTGTGTTGTAGTCAAGGAAGACTAAATAGGTAAAAGTAAATTTTGTAAATAATGACAATTGCCTGAAAAAACAGAGTTAAATAAATGAGGTCAGCTATATAGAGAAGGGAAAGGCTGTTGCCACTTCATAGTGATGTTCAGATTTGCAGTTGTTTTTCTGTCATATTTTATTTTCATGAGCAGAAATAGGGTATTTCAGTATCTGTAAGAGACAGAGATTACAACCTAGGTGTGATGAGCTAAGCTTAGAAACCTAGATGGATAATTAAACGTAGACTACCCTTCTGCTTCCCAATATTTAGTATTATTTGTGGTCAAACTTGTATATAGCCTTCCCTGAAATTATTGCATGAAAAGAACCAGTCTGCCTGTCATTGGTCCCAGAGCACAGCATGCTTCTGTGTCAGCCCACCTTAAAGGAATTCATTAAAATCGTCCTATTTTTGATGGGAAGAAACAAGAGAGGAAAGTTTTCTAAACCAGGCCCTTGGCATAATGGTATTCCAATGGTCAAAAAAGGATAGAGCAAGAATGAGGATCTGATTCCAAATATAAAATGCTATTGTACAGCAAACAAGCACATAGATTTTATACAGGTGTTGTAATTGAGTTATTCTAAGCCCCCCAAAAAGTTGCTGTTCTTAATATCTAAATACTTATGCAATCTAATTGTAAGTATATAACTAGGGTGTAAGTCCAATTAAAACAGAAAAAATGTATGAAAATTTGACTGATGTTTTAGTAGTGATATTTCTTAAATAACAATTCTTAGTAAATCTACTTTGAGTTTTACTGATGTCTAGTCTACTTGGCACAGACTTTACAGACTGAGATATGTTTTTGCTTGTATGGCTTTTCCAAAAAATGCTAGAAAGGAATTTAGATTCACGTGAAGTAACAGTCCTCATCTGGTAAAGGGAGACTTCCATGTTTTATTCTGTTGTTAAAATAATGCCTCAAAAGAAGTTCTGATATACATCAAACTGTACTAAGCCATAACATCATGCTCAACGCTTAACTCCTTAAAATCACAGGAAATGTGCAGTGTATTAGAATCCTGTACTGAGGCCCTTTTAAACAGTTTGTTTATTTTGATCTGCAAATTGTTTGATAATTTCTTCCCTTTAAAGTTTCCCAGAAAAAGCTCTTGTGGCCGAAGAAATGGGCCGAAGACATGCAGATGGCACTTTCACGAGTGATATCAACAAAGTCCTTGATGACATGGCTGCCAAAGAGTTCCTAAAATGGCTGATTAACACAAAAGTTACTCAAAGGTGCCTGAATTTTTATTGTGTTATTCTTAATATACTGGTGTTTTAAATGTATTTGTCACACATAGGGAAAACATTGCTAATTTTTCTCTTAACTATTGACATCTCTCTGTGTTACAAACTTTGTTACAGACAGTACTGAACAATGATAAGACACTAAACAGAACTCATTCCAAATATAATTTGTATTTTGCATCAGTGGTAAACCTATTTAATAGTTTCCTATTTAAAGTGAGGGGAGTTTTGCTACTGAAGGTTACCAGAAGTGAGGTCATATTAAATTATTGAAAAATAAAACTCTCCTTTGCGTGGGCATTATAAGATAAGAAATTTTTATTGGTAAAATTACACCAAATTGTTTATTTCTTTAAAGACCGTGATGTAAAACGGTGCCTTAAATTGTGGTTTGTCATTAGGCAATAGGGTACTGTAATCTGAGCTCCTGATAGCTAACTATTTAAGAACCCTGCTTTAGCTTACCTGTATATAGGCAAATCCTGTCGGAATTGCAACATTTTCTACCTGAGCTCTGTGAACAGGTTAATATTTAAGAATTATTTGTAAACATTAACAAAGCATTTAAAAAATAATAAAATGCCAAATCAAGGCTCATGTGAGTGGTCAGATTTTTTAAAATGTTGGACGTCCACTCTGTAAAAATGAATTACTTTTAGTCTTTTGACTATTGAAGCACCCAAAATGACTAGTGATCTTGGAAATCTGAAAAAAAATATTGTCTCAAAAAATTTAGAAGCTATAGGTAAAGTACAGTTTTTAGTAACATTTTAATATTTTTGTGTTTGTAGTTCAGTGTTGAAACAAATAATCTATTAGAAACTATTAAAAACCTTTTCCTTTAGGAATAATTGTTTTCAATCTGTTATTAGACAGAGGCATTGAAGGATCTGTGGAACTAACATCTGCTAACTCTTAAACAGAAAAAATACGTTCCACACATATTTCATAAATCTTGGGAGATTTATAATATGTCCTAATTGCTGCTGCTTTCTTTTACAGGGACCTTTTGGGAGAATACCAGTAAAAATGCAGAATAAAAATGGGATAAATGAAGATCTTCATTGCATCAACTGCCAGTTATTAAGAGATTCTGAAATCTGTATTCTGCCATTTACATTGGGTGTAACAAAGCTATGTCACCTTGCATGCCAGGAAATAATTGTACTATAGTTTAGTGTTGCCAAAGGTTTATATATGGAAAACTTATTGTCTAAGGGATGGTTATCTTAACAGCTTTAAGACTATGAAAGTTCCATATCTTCATATTTTCCATTTATTAGGACTGAAGTAACTCCATTTATATTTAATGATAAAATTATTTTTCTAAAAAGTTGACTTCTACACACAAAGGATTCAATCACCAATTATATGTGTTATTTGTAAGGGGCTGGCAGTTACAAATGCCTGAGAAGTGAATATCCCTCTTAAAACCTTTGTTATAAAAAGGCTAAGCTTTAAGGATATTAAATGATAGCCTTAAATAAATTTTTTCAAGCTTCTTTTCTGTTGACTTTTCATGTGTATATCACTTGTGCCTCTTTGCACTCCATTTCATTTTATTCTAATACTCTAGTGTCACTGAGATCTTGGAAGTGGTTTGTTTGGAATGATAAAACAAACTCAATATTTTGTTTTGTCACATTTTCTTCATAATAATTCTCAGAAAAGAACTATCTGAACTTTGAATTATCTTTAGTTGAAAAAGAAATCATGTAAGATGAAGCCAGAGGGGGAAACAAGACTTAACAGACAAATATTCTTCATTAGCATAAATTCTTGTTTCTCAGCAAAAGCAGGAGGACAGCTTTGAAAAACATTAAGTACAATATACTCCATTAGTAGTGGAAACTGCCACATAGTGTCTTCAAATTTTATAAGATTGCCAAGTAAAGCCAACTCAAATGGCCCTGGGGTCACTCATTCAATCTGTGTTGTATTGTGTGTGTTCTTCCTTCTTCCTCTGAGAACCGCTTTGTCCGTCAACTCTTGCATCTAGCAACACTCTACTGTAACTTACAAGCATAACTGTCATTTCAGTAACCTGTACCTTCTCCATTATGGTGACAGAACATTTTGCTTACAGATCTCAGTGTTTCCAGCAACTCAAACTATTATACTCTCAGCTGGCCACGGCATGTTTTTGTAGGTATGGTAGTAGCTGCAACTCTCAAGTAGCCACAGGTGGTTATGTACCTCCTACTTCTGATGACTCCCTGAGCCCCCTTTTCTCCCCTTGCTATAACAGCAATATGCCAGGTATCTATATTAAAATGTCTGAAAGGGCAAGTGGTTTAAGAGAAAGCCAAATGGGCTTAGCAAGTATCTAGTAGAAGTTGATGTGAAGCAGGAGCATTGCTGCATCAGAATTAGCACCGGTAACTTTTGCTAGGAATAACTAGTATTGTTTTGTGTCTTATATGTTTTTCAAAGGCATCTGAAACTTTCACTGATGGTCTAGAATTTCTGGAAAAATAAGATTAGGTCGTCCTCCCAAAACGCTACAGGAACCAATATTCTCTGATTTCAGATCAGGACTGATCATACCCAACTTGGCATCTAGAACAGCTTCTTCACAGCAACAGAAAGCTGTTTTAACTTTCCAACTTTAAACAACTCAATAGAACTTTGCACTAAAAAAACCCACCATAGGATCCAAAATACCACTGGAGATTAAAAAAAAGGTGGGAGGCGGGGAAGAATGTATACATATTTGTTGTTTATTTAATCCCATTTGTACACAGTGCTTTGGTTCCAAGTGCTTCCAGAACTGAAAAAGATTCAGTTATACACAGTTGGATCCACATGGTCCAGGCTGAAATGGTACAAACAGCTAACTCTTCTGTTTCCATAGACTGAGCAATTGTCTTTAAAATGTTTTATTCCACTATCTCCAGGATATTTAGTGCTCCGAAGGACAGGATTCCTGAGTTACAAATCCTTTTTCCTGTGGTGTCTGTCACCAGTGTATTTGAGCACCTCCTGGTGATGGCTTTTTCAACTATGAAAATACTGTTTTCCCACATTTTTACAAATTATATGCTTTTAGGAACAGAAGGGTATAAATTATTTTCTCAAAGTTATGCAGCTTGGCTGGAACACAGCAAAAATATTTAATCTCTTATTTTCTGAGTCCCAATCTAGAGCATGAATCAAAAGACACCTTTTCTTCAGAAGTGAGATGAAGTTGAGCATGTTCCAGAAGTTCCAAATGCAAGTTTTAGCTCAACAGGACTAGGACTTATACAACCTGAAATCACAGAGCATGTCCATATGGGATCAAAAAAACAATGAGGTATGTGCTGGGTACTTCTAATACACACTAGATGAAATTCAGTGAATGGTACAAACACAGGGAGAAATAAATAGCAGTCACTTCTTTAAAAAGTGTCTTTACTAGAGAATAGCTACACATGTGCAGGCTGAGAGAGGGCAGAATAGCTGCAGCATTTAAGCCTAGAGAAAATTGCTATTTATGTCTTAATCTTAATTTTGTACTTTAGTAAGGGAGAATTCTAGGCCTTCCATACTGTGAGTGGTACATTGGTAGAGAAATTTAGGAACAGAGCAGCCTGAAGATTCCTTTTAAATAATAGATGGTTTTCAAAGTCTTCAGGCAGTAGAGCAACAGCTGTCAGTTACTATGTTGATTGCACTGCCTGTGGTGCTGCTGCTTGTATGAGGGGGCTGCAATTTGGTCTTGGCAAATAAAGGAAGAGAAGCGGGACTACTTAAGGCAATCAGGCTCAGGAGCGTGTTTCAGCATTACCTACAGGGCTACACCCTCATCCATTCTCAGAAACATTAATCTTCCTTTCAGTCAAGGACCCAAACTGTGTATAGCTTATTAAAATCACATGCCCTGGTGTGTATGAGGGGTCTTGACTGACATGCTATAAAAGATGGCACTGCTGTGATGCCCCTCTGCACCTGATGTGAGTTTTAAGTCTACAAAAGAGTTACAGTATGGGTCCCATCTTATTTGATATACACTGTAAATGTATCACAGATGCAGTTTATGGTGCATAAACTTAATTATTTTTTTGTTTTCATTCACTCCACACTGGCTTCTTCACTCTACCAGAAAACTGAATCTTATACCTTCTTTAAGTTGTATGAAAACAGTACCACTAGCCCAGATGTTTTGACTGTATGGTGTATGTGCACCTTCTGCAATTCCGTATTCCATGAACACCCATGTGTATCTGGACTCCTCTGTGTATTTGCACATGTGCTGCCTAGAACTTCCAGTTATAGTAAAAAGTGTTCTCAATATTATCTCCTTTAATAACTGTATTTTATATGCTGAGTGTGCAGCATCCTTCCTCTTCCACCCTATTTACTAAGTATCTGGAAAAATAAGCACATTGAAGCAAAACAAGACAACTAATTGGAATTAATACAATAAAAATGAACAGAAACCTGAGATACGCTAACCATTCAACTGTGCTCTGAGGACATGTGGCAAGAATCTTCAGTGGCCAGGAAATTAAGTTTATAAAGAAAAATACATAGACTTGAAAGAACTGAATGACAGCTGCTACTCGCCACATTGAAATGGTTGTCCCAATGACATAACCACAGAAAACAGGTTCTTTTCCTCATTTGCTCTCCTGATTTACAGTTAACGCTCTCTTCACAATCTTCTCAAACAGAACCAGCGTAATGACAAATTACAAAACTGTCCTTATGCCATTTCAGCCTCAAAATGCAAAGAAACAAAAAGAAATTATTTCTGAAAAAAACAGACATTTTTAATATATTTGGTATCAAAAGACACGCTTAGTCCAGTAGAACTCGAACATTCCTCAGTGCTAACAGCACTTTTGCCTTCTCTTCCTCACAGCACATTTGAAATAAGCCACTTGAATCAGTATAAAACTTTCTCCAGCACATATTTTGTCTCCCATAGCCACACATTGAGACATCTGGAACACACTGTTGCACCTGTAAAGTAGACTGTATACCTTTTAGTCACAAACAATAATTATTTTTTTTTGTTCTGCAGAGAGAGCTTATGTTTTCCATTTTTCCTGTTTGACTTCTCCAAATATTTCTGAGGAAAGACTCAAATATATAAACAGACTTATAAAACTCTTGAGTTTCACTGAGGCTAGAAGTCTGAAGGAGACATCACATCTGGTAGGCCCACCAAGTGTTTGGGAAACCAAACTTCAGGCTGAAAGCTGTATTTTGGTTCTTTTTAGTAAGTAGCTCTTCTTAATCGTACAACTTCTTTATGAATACTTTTGTGTTCAGCATACAATATGATGAACAGCTATGGCTTCTCAAACTTTATTGTGTAGCAGCCACTGCTGGATATTCATTTCTTTAATCTCTTCGCATCATATTAATACATACCTGATTGCAAACGAACACCATGGTATAAAGTAATTTGAAATAATTAGCTGGAACAGCTTTTTAAGTCTCAGGCTATCACAAAAGACAATCTGACTGAGCACCAGAAGCACAACCATTACAATCATTTTGGGGACCATGGGTATTTTGATCAGACAGGAGGAACTTGAGATTCTTCCAAGGTGTAGAGAATCACTGCTAGGAACTATTGCAACTAAATGGAAAACATATTCTGCTATGTTGACTCTTACTGGATCACTCAGGTGGTTCTGAGTACAGAGTCAGGTCCCATAAGCCTCTCTGGCATGACCAGAGTCAGAAGCACTACAGATGATTAGACATTTTGGTCTAGATAGGTGAATCGAGATTTCCAAAGGTACTTAAAATTGTGTACCCACTGAAACTAGCAGATGCTAGGCATATGCTTTGTCAGCGTAGGTCTTTTTTTTTCTTAGAATTAACCACTGAGAAGCATTAAAACCTTGCAGATAATCTCTCAAAATATTATTAAACTGCAACTTGGCTACCAAAAGCTTGCTAACATTCAGGTACATTTTATCACAAGACCAAGATCATAATTTGACTGTACTATATTTTGAGAGACAGTGATGATCACTACTTAAATGTTTAGAAAACAAAGCATGGATTGGCTGAAATATATATATATCTGTTGTGATTCCTACTCACTGGGAAAAGGAAAATTCATCCCAGGGGTGGGCGGGGGTTTGTTTTGGTTTTCTTTGTTATTGTTGTTGGTAAAACGGGAGAGTGCACAGTATACCAGATAGATATTTAAGTGGAGCTGTAAGACATTCTGAAACTCTGGTCATGCATCTCACAGCATATATGGGATACTAGTTTGAAAAGTAATATAAAAGACTGTCATTTCACTGTGATTTTACTTTATAAAAGTGGACTTATCTATACACAGAAAATCACATTAAGCAAGCTGTGAATTTGCAGCACATTAGATCCTCCGTTGTAAATTTACACTGAGCTGCATGGAACCACTGTCAGGGCACACTAATGGTATTCTTAAGGTAAACTGATATAGCTAGCCCAGTGTAAATTCGTAACTAGTAGTAACCACTGCCTTCAAGGAGAATGGTATACAATAGTGAGTAGAGCATAAGTTTTTATCTAGATAAAGTCTATTACTTTCCATATAGGCAAACCTTTAATGTTTGTAAATACTTTGGGTTACTCTAAAGGAGATGTATCTATTATAAAAAGTTACTAAGCCACTTCTAGATACAGATTACTTAAAGAACAGCAGCAAAATGCTAAATGCTGTGCTTAATCTGCCGGAGCAGAATGAAGGAACAAGCAGCACAACTTCAGTGAAAGCTCTGACAAGTATTTTGAAGGCAAGACTAAGAAAGAACATTTGCTATCTCCCCTGGCTTTGAGTCTCTTCCTCTTGCTTTAGCGGATCACATACATTTTCTGTTCCATTTCTCAAGTTGTAAAATACCTGCCCCTCTCTCTTGATAACTGCTAGTGTTCCGCAAGTAGAGGGGGAAAAAGCTAAGATGGGCCAAACCAAAAGCACAAACCACACCACTCAATAATTACATTTTGAGGCTAGAATTCTTCTCTTAAAATAATTCCAGAAACTCCCACAGCTTTCTGACTGCTTGGTGATGCTCAGCTTCTTAAACAATCAAAGGCTTTATAGTTTTGATTCACAGGTTATTCTCAGTCTTTTCCACCAATTAGTCCTACTATCTCAAAATTCTCCTTGGAAATGGAATTACCTGATGTGATAAGCCAGAGTCATCTTCAGAGCTAAATTTTAAACTTTTATCCAATACTTCGATTTTTCTGGTCTTAATTTAAATTTCCCTTTTGCAGACTTACACATCCACCTCTATTTTATGCCAAGAACCAGTGCCAAAGAAATAAACATGAGACCTTCCTGCAATTTTACCAGTCTTTCCGTGGCTTGATTGCCAGAGAAAGAAGTTCAACGAGCAGAAACTTTACAAGAAATGCTGGTGTTACCAAAGCGTTAGGGGCTCTGCCATTAGCGTTTGAAAGGCATTTCACTCTGGGGCCTCCGGGCGGCCGTTATCCGATTTCCTACAGATATCCTCTCAGTGTCAAAGCTCCCTCCTCTTTAAGGTACAGCTGTGTCACCGCGCTCCAAGCGTTTGAACCGAAGGAGAAACCGCAGCTCAAAACCCAACGCGCGAAGCTGCAAAGCCAGCAGGAAATCCGAGACCTCGCACAAACCGCCGGTGCCTGGCGCTGCTCGCTTCCTGCAAGGGACCAGCTCCCGCCCAGGCGCCCAGCGCCGCTCACAGGGCAAGTCCCCGAGGGCAGCGGCAGGATCGCGGAGCCACCGCCCGGCTCCTGCGCCCGGGGCCGCGGCCCCGCCCCGCCCCGCTCCGCCAGCCCCGCTGCTCCGCTCCGCTCCCCTCCGCCCCGCTCCGCTCCCCTCCGCCCCGCTCCGCCAGCCCCGCTGCTCCGCTCCGCTCCCCTCCGCCCCGCTCCGCCAGCCCCGCTGCTCCGCTCCGCTCCCCTCCGCCCCGCTCCGCCAGCCCCGCTGCTCCGCTCCGCTCCCCTCCGCCCCGCTCCGCCAGCCCCGCCGCGCCATGCAGGTGGGTTAGGGGGGAGAGAGGGCGGGGGGGCGGCCGCGCACTCGGGCCCTGCGCGGCAGCGGCTGCCGCCTGACGGGACTTCTCCTTGCAGACCTTCCTGAAGTGGCTGCTGGGGATCCTGGGGGTCGCCGTCGTCGTCACGGTCATCGCCGTGCCCCTGGCTCTGCTCACCGGCGGTAAGTCCGCGGCGGGGCCGGGGGGTCCCGGCGACCGCCGGGGCTCGGGGGATCCGCAGCCGCGAAGCCCACTGCTGCGGGGGGAAAGTTTTACTGAAAGTTTAGTGCTTCAGGGAACGGGGTTGATAGAGCTGGAGGTCCTGGGAAACTGGGAGGTACTTTGTCAAGAAGGTGTCTCACCTGGGAGGATGGGGGGTCCGGGGGGGCGTGGGGGGTGGATGTGTGTGCGCGCGCGTAGAAAGTCCCTTGATTACCGTGCGGGCTGAGAAAGTATTACTTATAAGCATTATCGTTTTCAGCATTTTCCTTTCCTATTGCAGCTGCAGGCTGTAGAACCAGCAGTAAAATGCCAGTTAGTCAATTTTCTAGGGTGCATTGAAGAGATAAGATTATATTCCCTCTAATTTGCTTTGTTTGCACAACTTTTGTTAACGTTATTGAGTGAAATTATATGCACAGCACAGTTACAGAGGTCAGAAAAGTAGGAAGAGATCTGGAATGTGGTTTTGGACTCTGATCGGTTTGTACTTTCTAGGTTGTCCTTGTAGCTCTGGATGTTAATGTGAAACAGCATGGAATCCTAATAAAGCACAGCATTGCTTCCAGCTGGTAGGGCAGAGCTGCGGGTTAATCACTCTTTTTGTGTTCTTCCGGTTAACAGCTGAGCAGTTGTGATACCTAGAATTCAGCACTGCAAACTCTAAGGAAACAAAGTGGTTTTTTCTAGACTAGAGCTTTGTCTAGACTCTGTTCGTGAGGTGCACCCCAAGAAGTGTGAAAATGTGTATGTTGATCTTGACCGCATGTTCAGAAATGAACACAGCAATTGCTTATGTGCACAGAAAGTTCTGGTGGGTTTTTTGTATGTCAGTTAAAGAGGCAAAGCTTGTGTCACTAGTGTTCATGTGGCGTAATTTATGTTAAACTTTTTTGCAATTCAGCTCTGTCATTATTAATATCACAATCATTAAAAACTAGATTTTCAAAGTCCAGATATGTGAATGACTTATTTTCTGGGTTAAAACTTGCATCAGTGGATGCTGACTCTCTTTTCTGTTATTTTGGGGCAACTTCTTGCCACTTATCTCAAAAAAGCATATTTGGGGGGGGTGACAGAAAATACTCTTAGTTTCAGAAGTTGGGAAGAGCAGGAGAAAGGGACTTGATAACTTATCAGATGCATGTGTGCAGGCATAACACCTAGTGAAAGAATTCAGTATGCAGGCCTGAACTCTGCTGAAGAGTTGGTGCTTTTCTGCCTTAATGCCGCTGCTACATCTTACTGAAAATCAGATGGGTTTTCTTCTTTCATAAATTGTAGCATATGAATCCTTTTGCTGTAGAAGTGGCTGCAATTCGGAATCAGTCATTGAGTTATATAGTAAATAGATTTTACTTTAAAGAGGCACTTCTGTTGGATGACATACAGAATATCACCATGCTGTCAGCCTTGGCTTGCGTCATGTTGGTTGTAAAAGGGTAGGGCAATGCATCACTCTTTTTACTGTTGGCTCAAATTAATGTGTGAGAAATTACCTAGCATGCCCAGGTAGTTCACTAGGCCCCTCTGGATAAAATAAGGATTGAGATGAAGAGGTGCCAGTTCAAAAACTTGAATTCCTCTCTGTTCCCAAATTGGGCTAGCAGTAACATCTGAATAACAACTGTGACCATTACAGTTCAGGAACTGCAGGGTGCTTTTGCATTTTTGACTGAAGAGTGCTAAAGAAATGTTTTCTGTTAGCTGAGAGTATACAGGTGGTGCACTTGTAATTACTCCTTTATAGGTGAGACCACTTAATCACTGACGGTTTGATTATATGACTTTCATGAAGGACCTCGGGGCATCCAAGTCAGCTGAGGATGCCTCCTGGGTCAGTCAGTACAGGTGCTGGCCTGAGTACAAAATGAAAGGTGGCAAAATTGAGGGGTGGTGGGGAGGAGGAGCAGTTCACATGACTGTGACTATGACTATGTGAAATCAAAATCTGCTCGCAAAAAAGTCATTGTAATTGCAATCAAGTCTTTATTTCATGCCAATGGTTCAAGCATTGTGCAGGGAGTTAAAATGATGATTATTGATAGACACAGATAATTTTGAGTTTGGATTTCTTACCTTTGGCCTGCTGTTCTTCTCCCCTTCATGCTTCTCAATGTACTTTAATTTCTTAAGCTTAGTAGTCACACAGCACAGAATTAGTTTGATAAATGGGCTTCAGTGCTGGGAAAGGTTGTGAAATTTTGCCACTCCAGAGGAGGTCTGGCCTGTTGGCTGGACTGTAGGCCTGGCAAGTGGAACTTCTGCTTTTTCTCTTGCAGCTGTTTAGCATGGGCAAATACTACAGACTTAAATTTGCAAAAGGGTTCCCTAATTTTGGGTGCAGCTCTTCACTATTTACCTTGAAGGTCTTCAGCCAGAACTGTGTACAAAATTCTATATTTTTTGTTTATAGCCACTGCCTATTTTGCTACCTTATTTTATATTTAATAACCACATGGGGCTACTTGCATCAGACAGTTTAATGTCAAAACAGCCTTGGGGCTTGTATTTGAAGTCTGTTGATGAAAGCATTGTTATGCTTTGAGGAGCTAATCAAGAGGTGACTACAGTAGCAAGTGGTTACCCTTAAAGCATGAGTATTTTCGAAAAAAAGTGTGGTCTGTCTGTTCATGATTCACTTACCCATTTACTTTTGCTTCTCCCATTTTTTTCTCCTGTAACTTTCTGTGCAAAAGGCAGATTGAAACATCCAGTGGCCATACACCTTTACCTCTTGTCTAATAGCAGTTCTTGTTAGGGCCAGCTGGGCAGGAAGGCCAGGAGCGAGAGGAAGAGTAGCCAATGCTGAGAGCAGGAAGGAGACAGTGCAGTACCTAGTATCATTCTGCTGCCATGAGCAAGTCATAAACAGCCTTATAGTGGGGGGTCCTGTACAACTGTCTGGTCGCAAACCAGATTCCTTTGCCCAGAGGTCTAATTCTCCAAGAGTGAGATAGTCACTAAATGAGAAGGCTCATCACTGTCATGATTAGATGATACTGTGCATGGGCCTCTGTGGTCTTTTGATAGAAATGTGCCTAGAAGAGGTTGGAAAAGCACAGCAAGTGCTGGGGAAGTTAATGACCTTAAGGTGCCTGAGGGTACTTTGTGAGTCTGATGCCTAACTGATCTGTTGGTTATTACTAGTGGCTGGTAGAAAGCTACTACAAGTACAGATAAGAGTTACTGGCAGCAGGGATCCAGTAAGTTCAGGTTGTCATCCTGGATTTGAAGTTGGAGAATGTTGGGACTGCTGAGACAGCTTTGTGCTTCAAGGACTCAAGAGAGGTGAGGTTGCTGATCTTCCTCACAGCTGTGTTAATGTATAACTGAAAAGGAATAAAAGTCTCTGAAAGGCTGTCATCATTGTTCTGTGGGGCATGGTCCTATCTGCAGTCTTCCCCTGTTTATCCTCTCTGCATTCTGTTCTGAACTAGGCAAATTTGTGACTGGGTGGTGTGGAGGAGTATCTATTGCCAATGTCAACACCCTGCTTACAACTGAACAGTATGTTTAAAATACAGAGAGGCTTCTGGCTGATAAACAACCATCATATTGGAAGACCTGTGCCATAAGATGAATGAATCTGGCAGCTGTCATCTGTCACGGTTTTCTTGGGATTAAGGGGTCCTGTATTATTCCAGTCTCTGAAAGGCATTAGGTTTAAGGGTGTTTAGGGAGAAAGCTAGAAAATCTGTAAGGGAATTTAAATCTATGGATCAGAAATTGATCTTTGAAGTAGAACCTCTTTGAATCTAGATTCAAAGATTAAGGTTTAGATAAGAATCTTGACTCTGTGGGGTTTTGTTTTTTTTTAGAGAACTGTCACATAAATGGTGAGCAATAGTTAATTCCAGTAACCTAGCTTTGAAGGACTTCAATCAAAATCATGGCTGAAGTTCTCTCCAAAGTTGTGTGGGAGATATAGTAGGTTAATTGCCTTGTTGTGAGTATGCTGTGGACTTGTCTGACCAAACAGTCTTTTGGTTTGAATTGAACTAACTATTCTCTTTTCCCCATGTATTCGTGCACCTTGCACTGCATTGCAGGATCCTTGTAGTCTTCATGTTATGTGTGGATATATTACTTTTTGAGCTAGTGAAGGAAAAGATAGCAAATGGAAATGTTTTCCTGCTATATGTCCTTGACTTCTGTAACTGTCATTTAACTCGGTTATTTACCTTAATACAAATGTTGAGTAATGTAATACAAAAAAATTTACCAGCAGTGGATTGCTATCTGTAGAACACTTCTGGTATTTTTATTTCCTTGCTTTGCATGAGATGGGGAAAATTTGAGAGGGACTCTAGAGCTATTGATTACAAAGTTAATGATTACCTCCCTCTGGGGAAATCTCTGCAGCCCCAGAGAGTGATACCTGGGTGAGCTGCCCTGGGAGATGTCGCGGTGCTCACCCATTGGTTATGGTCTCTCCTGGATACCCAGTGGCCGATACTGGGTATCAGGTGGGATTCTGGGTTAGGTGAACCTTTGGCCTGACCTAGCACAGTCATTTTTTACTTTCGTCTTTGCTGGAAATCCGTTTCTGTGCTCTAATTGTCACATCTCAGGCAGTAACTGGGGGCTTGAGTGTAGGGGGGAAGGTTTTTGAGTGCTTTTTTACGCACGTTGGAAGAGAAACGGGAAGAAGGTTTGGAAAAAATAGCCTGAAATGTCACTTACTTTTCTGACTAACAACTGAATCAGTCAGATTTCCCTTCTTGCATCTCTCACGCTGCTCCTAAATTACATTCTTAGATTGCAGATCATTCTTGCTCTTGTTCTGCTGTCACTTAAAAAGGGTGATACTCATTCACCTTTTCTGATTTTTATCGTTTCTCTATCCCTTTCTTTCTCATTACTGCTGAGCATCATGCTTGTACTTGTCTTTCCGTTGTTGTGGTTCTTCCAGTCTCTCTGGGTAGTGGTGAAGATGCAGCAAAGGTTCTGTTATTACTGTTTTTATAGTTTTCCATCACTTCTAAGTTGGCTACATAATTTCTTGCTCTTTTTTATTATGTGTGGAAATTAGTAAAATGTGCCTTGACACTGGGGAATAAACAATACGTATACCAAAAGTAATTTGTCAACATCTTTAGGTTTTGGTATGGTGATTTGTCATACCATAAACCTTACACAATAGTTAACATCTTGTTTACTTTACACCTTACACCTACAGAAACTGACTGAATTTTTCTCTTGAGAAAGAGTAACATATTAAAAAAAAAAAAAATTGAAACAAAACTGTTTGTCAACTTCATATGAGTACTACTTATATAAAAGGTTAAGAGCCTTCTCCCCAGAAAGACTTACATATGTTTTTGCTGTTGTAACAGGGATATTATAATGTAAATATTTCCAGCATATCATTATGACAGTGGAAATACGTATGTGCTGTTGGGGGTGAGAATAGGGTAGAGATGAAGAGCTAGTCATTTGGAATTTAGAAAAATAAGTCTGTCTCTGGAATAGTCAAAAAAGAAAAATAGCAAGAAAACTCAGCCTTCACAGCCTCTCTGAGGAACCTAAGAGTGAAAGAAGCTGTTTTGCTAAAATATGAACATTCATTGACCTGTATCCAATCTTCAAAGCCAGTAAAATGCTCTTGAATGTCAACTACTTTATTTTGCAAAATAAACCTGTTTGACACTCTTTTCAAATGGAATCTGAACAAGAACCAAAATGCAGAATTCAATGTATCTTGAGTATCTTTGGTTGGTAGCATAGTGTGGTTGAGTAAGAATATACTGGTAGTGGCCTGTCTCACAAATTAAGAAAATACTTCAACTGGGACTTTTATGACTATACCCTTACAGCCTGGCGTATGTTTTCATATTCAGTTACTATGTGGAAGGTGTTGACAGAAAATGAAATTTTAATTTTATACACAGCCAACAAATCTTAATAGTGGCCTGATTTTTAGTAATGAGACCTCAGCAAAATATGTATGTCACCAGGGGGAAAAACATTCATCAGTTTGGAAAAATCCCTAAACCTGTTCATCAGCCACCTGTCTTAAATTGCTCCTCCTTTTCCAAGAGAGAATTTTGTTGCTTTCTGAAGCCCCTCTAATTGAAAATGACACTTACTCAGTTAGGAAGGAGAGAAGTGATATTCCCAACTAGACAACTGTGCATGAATATCAAATGCACACTTGTTCAAAATCCATCAAATTAAATATTCAGTTAATATAGAATAATTAACCTGAGGAATTAATATTCTCATGGAAACTTAATGAGCAAGAAATCTAGACTAGTAATTTTTTAGAGCAATCAAATTTCAGGCAGAATTGAGCAAGCAATATTTTAACATTTGCTGAGCATCTTAGACTGAAATCATTGTTATGGCTCTTGACTTTTATTGCAGCAATGACTGTACAGTCTGTGCTGTGTACATGCAATGTGCTTATTGTTTGGAAATAAGAGTAAAACTGATAGCTAATATAAGTATCTTCTTGCTGTGTTCCAGATGTCTCATGTATTTAACCTGAAGAAAAATAACCTGAAAAAATTATTGTGAGATGATATTATGTGTGTGTGTCCCCAAGGACTTTGCACTCTTTTTCTTCAGCATAATGAAAGAAGAGGCTGTCTGTTTAAAAGTATCTGAAAGACTGGGCCTCTGGGAATTGACAGGGCCAGGTTATTATCTTGGTTGATCAGTCACCACATCTGTACTTGAGTGTTTTTATCAACTGTTTTTATCCTAGGTCTTTTGATTTGCACTGGTAGTAACAAAAAAGAAATTATTTAGCCAGTTGAATGAAAAATTGCTTCCCTTCTGGACTGTGTAGATTTGTATGAGGATAGTTTTTTTTGTTTCCATTAAAAAAAAAAAAAGGATGGGGAGGAAGCAGGGAGAGAATCACATACCTGAATTTAAAAGTTGTAGTCTTTGTTTTCAGAGGAAAAGATCACAAAGACTCACAAACAGATGATATTATTATTATTATTATTATTATTATTATGATTATTATTACTACCACCTTTCAGACTTTGGAAAGAGTAGCTTGTGCACTGCAGCCAATAAGAAAGAAATATTTTTCATAGAAATTGACCACAGTGTGCTGGAGCTGATGACCAAACTCATTAGCTTAACTGAGTTCAAAGTTTCACTTAGTCTTTTCATAGTAATCGAGTTACTTGGCTTTAATTTCGCAGTCAAAATAGTAATGTTGCAGTAAACATTAAGATACCTTGGTGAAAAACACATCAAGAGGGTGATAAATATTTAACCAGTTATTTCATCATAAGCTTATCAGTAAGCGTTTGGGGGTTTTGGGGGGGTTTTGGGTTTTTTGGGTTTTTTTTTTTAGATCAGACCTTCCCTGAAAATTTTACTGCTCCTCAGATTTTTTTGAGACATTTCTGAAATTTGAGTTTAATGATAAGCAGATGATTCCCAATTGAAGGGTTCATGAACAGGAACAGCAGTATTATGGAATATGTGATAAAGTACAGCAGCTGCTTTAATTTTAGGGTATCTTTCAAGGTCTGTACATCTATTCACATGGATGCCTCATTTCATTCATCTGGACAGCCTTGCCTGTCCAGCACTCTCAAACATGAGCATGTACGTCTCTGCTTTGCCTGATCCACCCCACAATTGATGTCTGATGCAAATACTAGCAGTCAGGGCTCTGCAGTGAAGTTCCCAGAGTGAGCCTAGGAGGGAAAGGCACTAAGATCGCTTTTCAATTTTCGAGGAGTACACGTATGCGTTTCCTGAGATGAGAGTGCCAGAGGTCTTCTGTTTATTTTTTGTCACTTTTGTCACAAAGGTATTTTCATTTACTCAAAAGATAACAGCTGTTGTGTACCTTAAAGTAAAACAGCAGCAGAGAAGAGGCATCTATAATTTTTACATGAGTTTGTTGAGTGATCTCACTGATACTCCTTTATTTTATGCTTGCTGAATTTATCTTGCAGTAAAGCTATAGTGCCTTCCCACTACCAGTACTTTAGAGCTGGTTAGCTAAAACACATCAATAACCAGCAACAAAACCCCACTTATTTTAGTAGTTAGGTTAAGGAGCTGGGGTGGAACAATTTGCAGTCACATCAAAATCTCTCTTCTGTCTCTTTCTTTCAGAAAGTACCTCTGAGCCTGATTCACGAAGAACATACACTCTACAGAATTACTTGAACAATGACTATAAGCCCAGGACACATAATTTGCAGTGGATTTCAGGTAATTAACTTCTACGTACAAAATGAATGTCAAGAAAATATGCTACCTTCAGTAAACATGTATCTTCATGCTGAGGTGACTACTGTATCCTGAAAAAAAAGTTAAATTATTTAATGGTGCCATTATAGAAAGGTGCGTAGCTCAAAGAGTTGTGATTTTATTGTGGGGGTTTTTTTCCCCTTAGATACATGTTTGCATTCATGGCAAGCTATATTCTCCCACTGCTAAAAGCGCATACTTACTTCTATGCTTTTTTGTAGAAGCATGTTATCCTCTGAAGCGTGCCAGCTTCCTGTGCATCAGGCTATCAGGGAACAGGAGGATACAGGGCACTTTTCCTTTTGAATATGCCTAGTGCCTCAAGGGAAAGAGATGCCAGAAGGCAGTGGCTGTGAGTTCACTACTTCGTGAATGTTCTTGTGCTATAAGCATGCTTTCATTACAGAAGTGGCAAACACAACATTGACCAGATTTTTTAATTTTACTTCGTGCTTAAAAACATAAGGGGAAAAAAAGTAGTAACTGATGAGCATTTTACTTATTGTTTATTAGCATCTCTCTTGTTCTTCTAGGAAATCAGTATCTTCACAAAACAGCTGATGGGAACATCCTACGTATCAATGCTGACACCGGAACATCCTCAGTAATCTTGTCAAATACAACATTAGTACGTTGACTTATGTATAATATATGCAGATGTTGGGAAAGTTATTGAATTTAACACTTTGTTCTGCGCATTTCTTTGGAATCAGTGCTTAATGTGCTCCTTTTGCCTTTTGTTGACAGGCTGAATACAAGGCAACCACAGTTACATTGTCTCCTGATCAAATGTTTGCTCTTCTGCAGTACAACTATACAAAGGTACAAGTGCACTTTACTTCTCTGAGGATGAAACTGGGAAATAAAGGTTTGGGAACAACTGAGAGGCTGAGAGAACGTGAGGGAAATGCAGAAGGATGGATGGATGAATGAGGTGGATGTCTCTAGGGGAACAGTGAAGTTGAGCAGGCAGGAGGAGGAGAAGAGAGACTGGTATTGTCTGTGAGCTCGGCAGAAGAGATATGACTGCCTGAGAAAAGAAGCTGGATTAAAAAGTGGATGGAGAGATATCACAAGGAAAGTGAGGCTGGATGGTTCATCTGAGAAGACAAGCTAGGAGAGTAGATAGGCATGACTGCCCAAGGAGTTGTGTGGGTAAGGAGAAGCGATGAGTAGATATGCTTGTATACATACGCTTGTACTTATATGCTGTGAATATATAGGGTTGTTACAGTGTGGTGTTAGGACATAAGAATTTAAAACTGAGGTGAATGAAAAGCAGCATGTGCATGTAAAAGAAGACTGTCCTCTTGTGCTTGGAGTGGACTTGGGTGTCATTGTCCCCTACTGTCAGCAAGCATGTGAAAAACCTCCAGCATAATGGCTCGTCCTGGCCTGGTGCTGAACCATGCAACAAAGGTCAACCTACATTTATGCCAAGTGGCATGAAAACCTGACTCTGTGTGCCGATTGAGGACAGTTACAGAAACCTAATGGAGGTGATAATTTGCTGTACTGGTGTGGGCCAAGAAGCCAGTAACTTTGTTTCCTTTTTTTTTTTTTTTTTTCTAGTGAGCTGCCTGTTTTGGTTGTAAAAAGCTCAGTGCTGACTTGTGCAATGTACAAATGCTCAAGCACTGTGTCACTGACTTCTGTCTATGTGTTCTGGCTTTGCAGTCCAAGAATGCCTCTCACACTGTGCCAGCCACAATCCGTGCACTCAGTCATCACTTTTTTTTCAATTTTAGCTTTCTTGCTAGGTACTAAGCCAGTTACCGTTTGTCTTTCTGAATTGTTCAGAATTGTTTGACTTTTCACTGCATCATTAGTGGCCACAAAATGCCTTATGTTTTTCTAGCCACCTTAGAGATCCCCTCTACTCATGATTTATTGCTCTATAGTATTTTTGTTTGTTGTAGTCATTAGAGTTAACTTTATTTTAATGCTGAAGCAAGATCTTTTAACCTTTATATAATAGTGTGATTGAAAGTTATGTTATTATTAATCTTCATTGCAAGAAAACAGAGTAACAAAATGAATCATGAGGATGTAGACACTTCTTATGTAATAGCCATCTGGTTGTGTAGTACTAAGTTATTGTTTTATATCTTCATACAAATCTTCAAGAACCATCATAGAAGGTAGCTTTATTGTGGCATGTCAACACCGTGGGCTAAATCAAACCTCTTCAGCCCCACGTAGTGAGCACTTCTAAATGTATCTGCATTGTCATCGTCATCTTTCTCTCTGTCAGTGCCCACAGAGTGATACAGACTTCAAGAGGCAGGTTTCTGAGAGAAAGGCTTTATTTCTGTGGCAATATGAATGGGAATAGGTCACCCTGGAACTGGAGGAACTGCTATAGAAATACTGCTGGGGCTTGTGAGGACTACTAAACAATAAGATGCCAAGTTAAATAACATAGCATGGAAAATGAGACAGAAAACGGCAAGTGCGCCAGTAAGGCAGAAGGAGGAGAATTAACTGTGCATAGCTACGATAGTCTGCCGTGTAGCTACAAGGATATTTGAAAATCTGCAACATCTCTGGCCTCTGTATCTCTATCCTTAATCCGTCAGTGGCCTCTGTCATAGTATTTAAGTGATGACCCCAGAAGGGTGGCAATTCTTTAGTCTTTTCTTAAACCTTGCAGAGATTTGTTACCCTTGTACGCTTATTGTGTTCTGTCTGTCTTAAGCAAAACCATGAGGAGGGTTTCCGAGGTAATTCAAACTGTAAGAGATGTGAATCCTGGTGAAATTTATTTTCTTAATATTAAAATAATTCTTTTGCAGTTGTGGAGGCATTCCTATACAGCTTCATATCACATCTATGATTTCAATAGCAGGTCAGTAATTTTTGCACGAGACGTAGTTTTAACATTATTTTGCAATGAAATGACATTTCACTGATTTCTCTTAGCTGCATTTTGTTTTTGTTTTTCCAGTTCTATCTTAGATGGCAAACTACTACCTAATGATATACAATATATATCCTGGTCACCTGTTGGTCACAAACTGGTTAGTAAAGATAAGTGAAACTTACATAAACAGTTGGGTTTGTACATATGACATGGAAGCTCACATTGTCTGTACCCTTGAGGTTTTGGGACTTTCCTACTGCTAGATAAAGTAGCTGAACTAGTTTCCAAATTGACTACTGTTGCTGGAAAGACTCCAAAATCCCTCCGTGTGTTTTGTTATTTAATGAAAATGCATTCCTCCTGACAGTAGTAGTGGCCCCAGTAGTCATGCAATGCACAAATGCACAGGAACTTCATGTTTTTACAGTTGCAGAAAGTAGCTCATCCCTTTCAAAAGCAGCAGCACTACAATTGTCTACTTAATCATCACTGTGATTCTTATCTCCTAATTATACCATAATCAGTGAAGTTTTATTTGATGGATGCATGTAGCAGGGATTAGAGGTTCAAAATCTCTCTTGTGTTCTTTCCCATTGTCCTTTTCTTCCTCCTCTCCTCCCCAGTCCATGGCAATGGTGACAGCCACTGTGTCTGCAAGGCTTGTGCATTCCCTATGGTGAGCATTGGGTATGACTAAAGAGCTATCACAGGAGAATGTGGTGTTTATTCTTATTGCTTGTAGTGTAGGGATTATAGAGCCCAACCACAGAAGCAAAGGATGTTGAAAAGAGCTTTCTGCATATCAGAGCAAAGCTCTGGAATAAAACGGTGTTGTTCAGTTGTTGCAGAGGAAAAATGGGGGTGATTAGAGAGTCAGGCAGGTGCCAAAAACTAGAAGAGTTCTGAGCACTACGGAAGTAATGCACCATCTTTGCAGATCTGTTGGCAATGCTGAGACCCCCATCAATGTTTTACCAAAGTACTGATAGTTTTCTGTGAAAGACAAATTAGTGAAAACAATTCCTAATGAAGATAAGTTCGTATCTCAGCAGAAAATGTATCAAGTTTTGAAAACCTTGCTATTCAGTAATCATGTCATTTATCATAGCTGACTGTTTTTTGCATCTAGGCCTGAAGTTAGGTTGCTACACATGATTTGTATTAGTAATTCAAGTTTGTTAAGTATCAATGATGTTTGGTGAAATGCAGCTTTCAAAGACAGTAATTGTCATCAGATGTAAAAGTAAATTTCCCAGTAGATGATGCAAAGGAAGGAAGTAGGATTTACTCTAATAGTGATTTTTATCACAACGTTTTGCAGGCGTATGTTTGGAATAACAATGTTTATATAAAAGCTTCACCAACAGCAGAACCTGTGCAAATCACTGAAAATGGAGTAGAAAATAAAATTTTCAATGGAATACCAGATTGGGTTTATGAAGGTAACTATGTCAAGCATATTTTACTTTGCATTATGATGTAAAAACTTTTGGTTTATTGTAATTATTTTATTATAACTTATCTCATTTCTTATCATTGGAAAATTCAAAATAATCTAAGTCTGTATTTTAACGGAAGCATGTATCCTTACCTGAGCTTAATACCTGGCTAGTGTGAGGATCTAAGAATGGAAATGAATTCACCTAATTTGCAGCGCATCCCTGGAAATTATGATGTGTGAATTAGCTTCATATGATAGATTATAAGCATTGATCTAATGTCTCATTTCAGAACCCCAACAAACAGTCTGCACTTTGGTATCTGAACTTAAAATTAAAAAAAAAACAAACCAAAAAACTATTAAAAACTAATGAGAATAGTA
This sequence comes from Aquila chrysaetos chrysaetos, assembly GCF_900496995.4. Classification (NCBI taxonomy): domain Eukaryota; kingdom Metazoa; phylum Chordata; class Aves; order Accipitriformes; family Accipitridae; genus Aquila; species Aquila chrysaetos. The sequence continues at coordinate 34,505,525 of NC_044009.1, forward strand.
CCTAGGATAGAAGAGCCAACTTATCAGTTATAACTTAAATGAGTTTGCATCTCTTTCAGAGGAAATGTTTGGCACCCATTCTGCTCTCTGGTGGTCTCCAAATGGCAATTTTGTGGCATATGCAGCATTTAATGATACAGAAGTTCCTGTTATAGAGTATTCCTTTTATTCTGAGGACACCTTGCAGTATCCAAAGACCATTAGAATCCCGTATCCCAAGGTCTGTGTTACTTATTAAACATGGTTGTTCTGCATTTTCATTAAGAGAGTAGTCTCATTTAATCAGTTTCTGGTAATGAAAATATTGTCTGTCTCTCCTCAACAGCTTGCTGTGATTACTCTTTTCTGAAGTCAACAGCATCTGGCAATGTTAAAGTATTTTATTATCTCCAGGGAAAAGCAAAAAGCAAAAAAAAAAGTATGATTGAAGGTTTTGTTGTTTCACCAGAAAATTTTGAGGTAGCAAGTAGATGTTGAGATAAAAAAGCTCTTAGGGAATTGAAGTTGTACATCTGCCAAATGCTTTGTACCATTGTGTTAGGGTTGTGCATGGTGTTGATAATGGAATCTTCTTCAAATAATGTAGCATTTTTAGTTGTTGGATGCTTCCTATATTGGGATGAAGGGGAGGAGTCTGCTGATGGAGTTTCTTTGCCCACACGTAAAGTTCTTAGCTGTGAGAGTGAAGCCTTTATTGCATGCAGCTCCTTCTCCTCTCCCTTCCTCTCCACGTGACTTTGTGCCCACTGCTTGTAGAACAGTTGGGACTGGACTAAATGGTGTGAGAGTCAGAGTCCAATACGCTCCAAACAGGTTCTTTCAGATACTGCACATGTGGAGGGTTTCGTGTTTAATACAGATTTAGCTGTGTGAAGTTATTTGACATTACATGGGATTTTGATTTAGCAGAGCGATGCAGCAGTGCACTTAAGACACGATACAAGTTACACTTAGAATACAATTGCACTATACTGCTGAATCACAATACAAAGATGGTTCTCAATGCCGGTCTCCGTAATATGCTCACTGCCACAATGCTAGGCATCCCCATTGCTGGGAAGGAATACATGGGTTGAAAGCATCTCAAGCCATCACTTTCTCCAGTTCTTTTTTGTTCATCGTTTGGTTTTTATGCTCTGTGTTGGGCTGAGGCACCTATATATCCCCCCCCGCGCTGGTCTGACCAGCTCAGGAGGGTATTTTCACTCTTTTGATTAATGGGGGCAGAACAGCTGATACAGCCTACTGATCACTCAACTGACGATACGCTGTCTGGTGGAAAAGCCGCCCTCTGGTCCTCTTTGTGTCGAGTTAGGCTTTCTGTGCAGCAGCCGTGGTCAATCACTCGCTACCCTTCCCAAAGCTTCAGGAGCCCATGGCCTTTGCTTTTCCCCTTGGAGCCTCCTCCAGAGGGGTCACTGATGCTCACAGCTCAGCTCATGGACAGCTGCAGGTGCCCTGGCCTGAGCATGGTGCTTGGGAAGAGACCTAGGTGTGGAATGAACTGCCAATTTAAATTGCGCCTTTTATTACAAACCCCATTTGTTTGGAATATCGCTGACTTCTCACGGTGGGTCAACTACAGCTACCTAACCATTACAGTGAGGACTTGGCTCGTTAACTTCTAGAGAAGAAGCTCTTACTTACACAGTTACATTGCTGTCGGTAGCACTACATTAAAAGTAGTGGGGTATGTGCTGCAGTCACAGCTTTGATTGTGGTATAGGCAGCTATTATATGATCACTTAATGTAAAGTATCAGTTTTCATAAAGAAGCACTTTTCTGTCTGTTAGCAATGGATTTGGTTCACTGTTAGGTACTGCATGTAGCATGTAGGACAAGATATGGTCAAATACAGCTTTGGGTACAGCAAGCCCTATGTAGTTATGAATGTTTCCAAATGTAGTAGTCTTTCTTAGGTACAAACACATAACTAACACTTTCATATAAAAAAATACAAAGGATAATTTATGTATCGATCTTAAGAACTGCATTTAGGAACTTGTCTTTTCACATGTTTGAAGTTGGCTGGTTCTACCTGACTGTCTGTAGTAATTTCTTCGTCTATAGTTTCAAATGCTTATTTCACCAAGAATATTCTCTCTTCAAAAGTACAATGAAAACTTCTATTTTTAGGCAGGAGCTAAAAATCCAACTGTGCAGCTCTTTATTGTGGATACCAAATTGCTTCCTCATTTCCGCTCTGCTGAAATTTCTCCACCTGCAGAAATAAAATCAGGGTAAGAAATTTTGGTTAAATGTTTGCTTGTTTCTTTTGGTGGGAGAGGAGGAGCTTTTATGTGTGACCACCCTATATTCAGTGTATATGGCAGTTTTTCCCAGTTATGCAGCTCTGGTAGCAACAAGATTTACCAGAGAAAATCTGCACAGAGATTATCCTCCTAGTGATTATATATAGATGGCATATTCCATGTATGTTATATTCAGAATGTGACAAGTTCTTGGCTCATCACATTCAGTGGAGTCTAACTATGGTGAAGTCATTTCACAGTACAACTTTAATATGAGCAAGTTTTGGTATAATCAAGTTATAATATATGTATTCCAATTCACTGGGCGGGGGGAACAAAACAAAACCTCAATGGTAAGTGAAGATTTGATTTCATTGGAAGCAGACTCCTTGCTAAGGCAAGGTATCATGGTTGTCTTCAGATTTATACTTAAAATGTTTGTTTTCTTTGGAAACATGGTGAAAACCAGCACCTCTCACAGTAAATGGAAAATTGTATTTCTCAAAATGCCACTGGAAATGCACAACATGATATAAATGTATTTTGTAAAGAGCAGCTAAATTGATTTAAAATGCATGCACACAGAATTTGGTATCCCAGATCTTGGGTTTTGTTTTTTCTTTTTAACAGTATTGTTGAAATTTTGTAGAGGTTTGCACTTACAAACCTGGTGGGTATAGAAGCACAGGTTATACTGATAAACTTCAGAAAAAACAAAAGAGGTCTGTTAGCTAGTGCATAAACCCAGCATTTTGTGTGTGGTGACCAAAAAGCTGTAACTGGAATACCAGTGCTATTCCGTTTTAGTCCTCACCACAGTGTAACTAACATCTCTGTGCAAGTTTTTATGAATATGTTGTTCTTCGTCCTTTCTCTACAGTAACACTGCAATAGCTAGATGTTGTATAGCTGTTGTGTGCTGTTTTTCTCTGGAATTTCAGTGCCTCGGAATTAAAAGCCCTTTATGTTTTGGTCAGTTCTGGTTAAGATCTCTGCTGTCTTAGAGTTACGTTTTAACTTTTGTTAACACCTAATGAAAGCTGAACAAGACTGCTGTGTGACCTGGGGAGAATAACCAGTATCTACCTTCCAGCCTTGTACCCATCTGGTTAACACAGGCCTGAGGTATATGGAGTTGATCCATTTTTGAATTAATGTAACACTCTGTGTATCAGGATTAATACAAAGTTAAATCAAGACTTCAATGATGAATTCAAGGATCAAAACTTACTCTTTCTCCCAACGGCTGATCCAAATAATGGTTAAGCCTCAGCATGTGTGTCCTGCAAACATTGAGGTGGCCAGAACAAGTCTTGGGGAATTTTGCAAGAGCAAAAGTACATGAGTAGGAAAAGGCAAGTGATGTGCAATGTTGCTGTTGGGTTGTTTTGTTCCTGGAAGCACAAAGTAATGAATATTTGCACAGTATGTGTATTTATACCACTGTATGACAGGAAAAGTTTATTATGTTGGTGGAAAATTCTATTTTTACTTCCTTGGAGCTAAATTCTGAGTAAAACTAAGTTTGAATTGGAGGCATACCTCACTCCATCTCTTGCCTGGGTGGGGATTTCGAGGGGCAGTGCCCTGCACATGGCTGCCTGTTGCAACACTATCCAGAGCTTGCTGTATGCGCAGCAATTGTACCCCCACGTTTGAAGGGGGGCACAGTGCACTTCTGTTCCAGAGGGAAACCTTTATTATTTGTCAAGGAAAGCTGCCAAAATCTGGAATGGCTGTGCTTTGCCACATAAGATGGTAGATGAAACTTTTTGCACAAATTACCAGCATGAAATCCATACAGCGTTTAAGCACTACTTTTAGCATCATGGGTGCAGGGGGCTCCTGTTGGCTAACAGGAGGATGAAGGCAATGGATTCTTCTTGTCTGAAATGATCTGTCCTAAAAATAAGTTGTCTTCAGTGTAGAAAGCTCCAGAGGGTGATTGCAGGAATACCCCTTCTCAGCAGCAAATGAGGAAGGGCAATGCAAAACTACTGTACTCTATACTTGAGTTAATGTGGATAGTTAACATTTCAGGGGTCATTGAAAATTGAAGGTGCATTCCTAGTTCTCTATCATAACCTTAAAATATTTATTATGTTATAATAACAGCATAATAAATAATTTTTTTTGTTTGTTTTTCCTTGTACAGTCTGTCTGGTCTGATGGATGATTTATAGTCTCCAGAATTGTTAACTTCTCTCACTTTGAGGGAACAAAAACTGTGTGGCTAATTCCCCTTTTACAAAACAAGGGAAACCACTATTATAGGTACATGAAGAATGGCAGTTTCTTTTTTTTTTCTTTTTTTTTTTTTTAAACAAGCCCCTGCAGAGTACTTTTATAATATTGTTGGTCTAAAATATACTGTTTGAAGCCAGTGACAGTAGCAATTAAATGACCTACCAACTTCCCAGTCAAATATAAATGCAAAAATAGACCTTTTTCAAACATGATTTCTAAACTGCAATCTAGAAATAAACCTGAATGTGGATGGTAACCAGTTGGCATATATTTTTAATCCATCCACAATAATTGTAGTGTTTTCTTTTTCTTTTTTCTCCCTGCCCCCCCCCCCAATGATCACAAAGATACTCACTCTCATCACAAAACTTCCCACATGTTTTTGTTAACTAACTTTGGGGAAAAAGGGAACATGAACTTGGAACTAAGTCAAATGTGCAAATTCCAGTTAAAAATGTATGCTTGCCTTGGAGGGGAGGTTTGTTTTATTTTAGTTCATAAGGCTTCTAGGAGATAGGAGGGATCTAAAATAGGAAAAGACGAGTACATCTAACAGATCACAATGGTAAACAAAACCAGTAAATTTTATGTGGTGCCTTTTTAAAATTAATATACAGGAATATTCATGAAAATTATATTTTTTTCATATATTCCAATTCTTCATATCAGCTAGTTGGTATTTTGAAGATGAAAGTAAAATATTCAAATAGTAATACCTGTTCTTGGTATGATCTCTCACTCTATTCTAACTAATGGAAATATGTACTAAATTGAACAAAGATATGTATCACTCAGAAAGTGCTTACAAGCGACAAAATTCATGCATCTAAGGATAAGATTCCAAAATCTAAGGCCCATACAGCTTAATATTCAGAAGAATTTCCTCTAGATGCACACAGTACAAGATTTATGAACAGTCTGGCATAGCTATTATTTTATGCATTAGAGGATCGTGATCTGGCTGTTAGGATTTAATTGCAGTCTTTCTGGAAGCGGGTATGTACAAACCATCTAATTCTTTATTGAATGAATGAAGATAACCAAGGCATCTACAGCAGCGAAAACAATTGACAAAAAAATGGCTCAATTAGGTTTGCATCATTGTTTATTGTTGAAGAGTAGATTGAAATGAAAATAGTTATATGAGTCTCATTCAGTGAATTGCTGAATGCTGTTGTATAGTATGCTATTACAGAGACGATTTTAAGTATCTAATGCTATTGCTGTTTTCAGGGATCATTATTTGAGTGTTGTAACATGGGTGACAGATGAAAGGATCTGTCTGCAATGGCTCAGAAGAATTCAGAATTTTTCAGTCCTCACAGTCTGTGACTTTGAAAGTGCTACTGAAAATTGGTCATGTCCACAGGTAAGAAAAAAATGAGGTGGGAGAGCTGCAATGCTTGATAAATGAAACTAGAAAGGAGCAGAGTATCTCTGAATGTTTATCTTTGTAGAAACATAGCCTGATGTAAAATAAACATAATTGTTGTGGGATTGTTTGTTTTTTCTTTCTTAGGAAAAACAACATACCGAAGAAAGTACAACTGGCTGGATTGGCAGAGTGAGTGTTCAATTTCTAAAACTGCTACCTGTTAATAACACTGATAGTTAAGAAAATTTCACATGAGCCTCTTGCCAGTTGCAATGCCTCTTGTGTGCAGGTCTGATCCATTCACTTGTTGCATTTTACATGTATAGGAAAAAATGGTCTCAAATGGAGCCGCGATGCCACCCCGCTCCCGGTTTTAAGCTTTTGTGGGTATGGGGTTCTGAACTCCCTGTCTGGGCTGACAGTGCAGCAAGGGCTGGAGCTGTAACTGTGTCCTCCGTGACCTGTGCATCATATTTAGCTTGCCAAAAACCGGAGTCCTTCCAGATTCCTTTTTAATTCTGACCTACCACTTCGGTAGCGGTAGGTAGGGGAGTGCAGGAGCCAGGATTCAGAATTCCCTTTGTTCTGGGGGAGTCATCAGCTATGCTGGTTTGGCTGCTCTCCAGTCTTCCTGCCACCTCAAGAATGATCTAGGGGATAAAATGTATTAAGAAGTGTATCCTATAACCTTTGAATTGTATTGGAGGAAAGGCATAGAGGACAAAAGTAATTTTTAGTGTTTCAGGTTGCAACAAACTATTCCAGGTTCTCCTTCAGGGTTTTTATTTATTTATTTTTCCCCCGCTCAAAATATCCATTGAAGAGAACTGGGGACAAGACGCGTATAACTGACCAGATTAAAATTTTCATATGCTTCTGCCAAACCAGTTGCTACTGTTTGGATGATGCTTTTCAAGCTGCCTCTCAGTCCTTTTGTACATGGTAGAGAGTAGGCACCTAATGAACTACACAGAAGATCTGGGGGAAGTGAAGCAGAGATGCAAAAGTTCAGACTTGGAGGGAGAAATGAGTTTCAGAGTTTTTGATGAGAACACTGAGTACACTTTCCACTCCCGCATTTTCCACACACTGATTATGCTTTAGTCACTAATTCACTTTTGAAGTCAAAAATGAAGGTTTAAAGAAATGCAAAGAGGGAGGCAACAGCAGGGATGAAATCATCCGCAGTATGAAGATGAGAGATCAACCCACCTGCTGTCAAATTTGATATGGAAAGGAAGGCCTTAACGCTGACACATTTTGCTTCTCTGCAGCAAAGGCTTCACAATTAGACAATGTGATGATCAAGCTGCAGACTTTGTAAACAGTTGTGCAAAATGAGAGGGCAAAATGCAAGTCTGTGCCATTAAACTAGGTTGTTGGGTTTTTGTTTCTTTTAAAGACACAACCCACATCTTAGGAGCTGTTGGAAGAAAAAGATAATCTCACTGTATGGTTCTTGGATTTGAGAAGGGAGTGGAAAGTAGGGAGGATTGAAGAAGGGATAGGAAAGGTATATTTGTTCCTTTCTTTTATTCTTATCTACTTAGGGATGATAAAATACAACACTTGACTGATACGGGATATTTTTATATATCTATGTGAGAGACGGATATATACACACATATATGTATATACAATTCATATAAGTGTACATACAAAATTAAGTAAATTATACATGTGTGTAAAATACAGACATAGAGTTCTGTCTTTATATATAGCTATAGTGGTGGGTCTTTTTAAAAGTAGAGATGAAATGATACTTAATCTAAGAATGCTCAGAACAGCCTGTGTTACTGCATAAGTCTTCCAGGTCATGAGCTAAGTCAGAGCTTGCCAGTTGAGTTGAAGGAAAGTCACACTTTGAAAAAGCAAGACTGTTATAAGGGAGAAGCTAGCAAAATATTTGCCAGGTTATTTTTTGCAAAAATATTGCTAGGGAAGAAGGAGAGATTATCTGGAGCACATGGGTTAGGAAGACTCAAGTTCTGTCATTGCTTACTGAGTGACCGGAGGCAAGTAACTTCATCTTTCAGTTTCACTCTCCATTTCAAAAATGGGTATAGCATCTCAGAGGTAATTGCATTGTGTCAGTTGGCTAATTAAAGTTTAGATGTTTTGGACATTTATCACAGAAATAACTTTTTATTTCATTCATCTCAATTTCATTCCTCTGTTTTTCTCTCTACCATGTGGAGCACATCCAAATGACAGTCAGTAGAAGGAATCCATTCATTTCCATCACTCCAAATTGATAAATGGATAGTTCCTTTGTGAAAATATCATTCCAGTTTGGGTTCTCTGGCATTCTGTAATCACCTACTTACTAGCAAAATTTCCTCTTGGAAAGCAGCTTGTTTTCTTTGAATAAAGGGGGACATTTTTCACTGTTAAGCTAAAAAAAAAAAGAAAATTAAGAGTTCAAAGAATTTGTTCACAAATACATGTTTTAAAATGAGAAATTCAAGGAAACCATGTATTTGCAATTCTTGCATTGCTATAGGTTACAGCTGCATGTTGGCGTTGGACAGAATAAAACAGTGACTTTAAAAGTAGATGCACATATTGTTTCCTAAAATGGTAGGAAACTAGGAACACCTGTGGGACTTCAAATTCAAGGGAGGTAGGAGGGGACATTGATCATTATGAGGGCTAATACTCGAGAAATACTGCTGCTTAAAGAGGAAGAAAATATTTTATGTGTGTTTACTTTCAGGGTAATGGCTACAGGTTCTACCTAATAGGTCAGTAGGCAAAAATTTTGCAGTACGTTCAGCAATGCATTGTTTTAAGTATTGAACCTCCTGTTCAGAGATATCAAAACCTAAATTATGATTTTGGTTTTGGAGTTTTGTTGTTTGCTTTGATAGACATCTGTCTTGTGTTCAAGTTTCAGCCATCTGTCCCTCACTTTGCACCCGACAATGCTACCTACTACAAAGTCTTCAGCAATACCGTAGGTTACAAGCACATCCATTACATAAATGGCTCACAGGTAAGTAATAAGGTTTGGGACAGTCACTACTGACTTGAGTTTCTCCTGGTGATCAAGGAGCTTCACGTTCTACTTTTTGCCTTGCCTTTTCCCCCCCATCCAGGCTGTAGTACCTATTACTGCAGGAAAATGGGAAGTAATCAGCATAGAAGCTCTAACTAATAACTTTTTGTAAGTATTGTAATTAAGCTATTGATTCCTATCAGGCGGGCTTGTAACAAGGGTCTAAGCAAGCAGGGAGGGAGAACAGGAAGAAGGTGTCATTTAACTCATTAAAAATCTGATCTAAACATGTAAGATAAACCTTTAAATATTGTAATGTACAGTAAATATTTTACCAAAACCAGTATGTTTTGCTTTTATAGATACTACATTAGTAATGAAAATGGTGGAAAGCCAGGAGGACGAAATCTTTATAAGTAAGAAATTTTTTCTGCAATATGAGTAAAATATTTGTTAATGAAAAAGAAACTTTAAGAAAAAGCATTGCAAAATAAATGATTAGGATGTTCACAGTCTAATGTGGGATCCTATATAGGATATTTAATGAAAATCAGTGTAGTAGTATAAACTGTAAAAATAACTAAAATATTTTTCTGTAAATTTAGTTAATAAACGGAGATTGTGAAAAGAAATAACCAATTCTCAAGCAACAAACCCCTAAAGAAAACCTCTCATGCTTTTTATGCTATGATTATAATTCCAATATTAATTGAACTCAAGAGTTTAAAGTCTGTGTTCTCTAATTTTTAAATCAGTAAGGACTTTACTGCTGAATTTTAACGTATTTCATTCGGTCATCTTCCTTAAAAAGCATACATTTGTTTAGCATAGCTTAAAAAAAAAAAGTCTTTCATGTCTGAAATGAAGCTCATCTACTTTACAGAGTGCTCTTGGAAAGCAGTCCAAATTCTCCTAAATGTGTTAGCTGTGATCTGAATCAAGAAAGATGCCAGTATTATTCTGTGTCCTTCAGCAAAGATGCACAGTATTATCAGCTAGATTGTCATGGTGAGTATATCCGGAATTAATTGACATAAACATGACACGCTGATTAGTTGGGTGGGGAAGTTTGCCTCGTCAAGATCTTGATATGCACTGCGTAACAATGATATGTGTTGATATTGTTAGATAAATGCATTGGCAGTGGAAAAACATATTCTGCCCTAGGCTCAAAAGCACCTTGACAAAAATTACAAGGATGAAATTTGATAGTTCTGTCTATCAGTGAACCCGAAAGTGGTGCAAAACACTCCTGTCCGTTGTGCATCTCCTCAAGAGCTGCATGGGGAGCTCTGTAGAAGGAATTTGGAGGCTCTGGGAGCAAGGCGAGCAACACGCTGGGTAAAGAGAAGTGCTCTATGTGTGGGAATAAAATTAGGATAGATAGTGCTGTTAAAAATCCAATGAACGTAATCGTAAGTTAAGCAGCAGGACTCTAGTCTGTCTCTGACCTCTAAGTGCTTGTGCTAGACAGTACAAGGGATAAATTAATCAAAGGGTGGGAAAAATAAATTCTTCTCTAAAATTTCCCTTAGATTGAAAGGTATGTTGTTTTTTAAGATGCCAAGATCTTCCTTGATCTATGGGCTAGAAGGACAGACAGACAGCAGAGAGGGAATAGTTCTGTCAGGTTGTAAAAATGGTTGTTTGAAGAAGACTGCTGTGGTCTCTGTGACAAGGCTTACTGATTTCCAAACCGTGGTCCACAACTGATAGGTAGACTTTGCTAAAGAGTGTAAGTTTAATTCTTCAGTACCTCACAATCATGTGGTTTGCCTGTGAGATAGTCTTGAGTATTTTATGGGATCCTGTGGCTTGAGTCTGGGACCTGCTAACTTAAAATCCAGCTTGTGCAGACTGGAGGGAAACAAGTTCTGAGCTTTTATGATTCACCCACTTCCAGTTACTTTATGAGGGTTGTGTTTTGAGACAGCATGCAAACTTTCATGTTTGTGCCCCATCAACAGGTCCTGGCCTGCCCGTATCTACTCTGCACAGAAGCAGTGATGATCGAGGTATGGGGTTGTCTTAAAATATAATTTGCATTGAGCCAGAAAATTGCACTGTAAATTTATTTTAATTTTGTTCTCATTGCTTAGTATACTAATTTAAATGTCAGTTATAAAGGGTAAATTTAATTTCAGATAATTACTCTAGTATAGTTAACCAGAAGAATAAATTATATAGCTTGGCATACGTTTATTCATAGTTTATTTAATACTATTTTACATTGTGCTAGGAAACAGTGAGTAATGTATGACTGACTGACTGGGTAATTGTTCAGTTTTTCTGAAATTGTGTTGAGATGAAAAACGGGGAAACCAGCTTTCTGGTTACTAAATTACTGAAGGAAAGCTATATTGTAAACATTGCATCTGAGAGGAAAAACAAAAAGTGCAGTAAACTAAGACTGCAGTGTAGGTTGTCATCATCTCAGATTGAATTTTTAAAGTGGTTCATAATTAAAGAGCAATGCATTTGAAAATAATATATTTAATCTTTGACTCTTACTAACTCTGTTATTTAGTCCTCAGATACTTGGAAAATAACACTCAACTGGAAAATTCATTGAAAGATATTCAGATGCCTTCAAAAAAAATTGGCTCCATTAGTGTAGGTGGATACAGTAAGTTCAAAAAACATGTTTTACCTTTCTCTCCCCCTTCCACCAAGTGCTTCAAGGTCTTCTGCTGAAAAGCATGACAGAAAAGGTGGGTGTATTGGGGATTATTGGAGTTACTCAGCACTCAGAGGCAAGACAAGAGGTGTTTTTTTTGCATTCTGTTTTTTTCTGAAATCCCCAAATATTCTTATCTAAAATATGCTTTTTCCCTAGTGTGATATCTTGATGTTTTCATGATGAAGTGGCTCATTTTTTCCTTGATAATTACCTGAAAAACCGAAGTCCCTACCACATTAAATAAATAAATAAGAGGAATGGGAGGTGGGGCACAAAGCTTGTAAGCATTGTTGAATTTAAATTAAATTCAAGTAGGTCTTAATTTACAGGTACCAAGTCCCTTTGGTTTGTGTTAGTAGGCTGGGACAGTGCAGGAGAAGTTCAGTTATTATCAAAAACCAGACATAGGATCTAAATGGAAAAGCTTGCAAAATCATTTAGGCTACATTTCAACAAGATCGCCTTTGACTTTGTGTAGGGGAATATTTGGATTGAATAGTCATGTTCTTTAAAAGCACATTCACACTCCAAGACTACATAAACCTCTGAACACAGACTAGAACAAAATGCTAGAAATTGAACTGCTAATGCTTTGCTGGTGGTGCTCCTCTGAATTTGCACGTCTGGGTACAGAAGCTTTCTTGGTGTGCTCCTAGGATGGGGAACATCAGATGGACCAGCAGTGGGAGGCCTGGTACCTGTCTAAACTGTTCCTGTTCCAGCCTTTGCTACTAGCTTTTCTCTTCATGACAAACTTCCTCTTGATAAAATGAATTAATATTCTTAATGGAATTATATTTATTGAGTTCTGCTAGTCATTAACTGTTCTTTTTGATGCCTCCCTCCTTCCACTGCTACCTTATTTATATAATAACTCTCTTTATCTTTGTGTTTTCTGTCTTTTATTTCTGTCACATTTTTACTAGGGCTAAAGATGAAATCTTGCAGGCAAGATGGAGGTTTAAAGATGTTCTTCGTGCTATCAGTTGTATATTCATCTTTTTATTCCTCTTTGTTCTTACTACTTCATCTCTTCAGGGTAAAAGCTTTTGGGTAAGGGGACTCAATTTTTAATGTCACAAATAGGAGAAATAAACCTATTTATGTAGTCTTACTTCAAGTTCCAAGTCTGCTCACAAGTCCATGTATGTTAGCAAAGAAGAAATCCACTCCCATGACTATAGAGAATGCCAAAAATTAAAATCAGTATTTTCATGTGTTCAGTTTAGATTGTTACTTTTTCAGTGTTTTAATGTCTTGCATATTCATATCGGGACAAATTTCTGTAAGGCTTGCACTCTGGCTATTAGTGCAGTGCAGTCAATCAGCATTGCTTCATGCTTTCTTTGCATCATCAGCTCTTTTAAAATTCATGAGTGAACAATCAAGCCAATTGGTTTGCAGAACTTACATGGTGTGCATTTAAAATGTTCAGCTAACTCTCAGGCAACTTGGGTGGAAAGAGTAACATGGATGGAACCGGAATCAATGTTGCTTGAGAAATAATAGATATTTGGATATGTTTCTGGGATGCTTTACAAACTGTCATGCAAACCCTATCTGGCAGGTTCAAAATATTTAAAATTTCTTTTAAGTCCTGGGAGAGAAATTTGCGTAGAGAAACATTTTTGAACTAGTGTCAGATTTACCACTGTAGAGACTTACCAAGTTTTACATGTAAGCTTATAATGTAGAATAATGTTATGAATGTTACAAGACAGCATGTTGAATCCCCAAATTTTATTATTATTATTGTAGACATCTCAGTTCCAGACTTTCTGTTAACTTAGCTGTAAAACATTAAAAAAAAAAAAAAAAAATTAGCTAGGAACTTTTACATGTATATATTAGGACAGTTCAGATGAAACTACTTTTTAATTTTTAGGGGGTGACTCAAATATGCTTTTGTATGAATTGCAATGCATGTCAAATTACTTCACTGGAGAACTGACCTAGGTGAAACTCTTTTCACTTTTAGACCTGTGGTATCAAATGATATTGCCTCCCCATTTCGATTTATCAAAGAAGTACCCTCTGCTCCTTGATGTGTAAGTCTTCAAGTTACATGGCAATGTTGTGTTAATAATCACTTTCATCTACTTCAAATGCTCTTAATAAGATCAGGAAACACAAAACTGGCATGTTTTCTAATTACTTCCTGAAGTAGTTTTAAGAGGGAATGAAAAAAATGAGGTTTATCCCAATTTCGTGGTAGTCCTGTACCATAAGATGATGTAATGCTTGACAAGCACATATTTCGCTGGTGGCAGTGAGGCAGATACATTCTGATTTAAAAGCCAGGATGTTAGCATTAGCTTAGCTCCTTCTCTGCTCTTCTAAGAGTTCATTAGGAATAATATTCAATGAAATTATATTCCAGAATGAAACCTTGAATAAGCTCTGTGTCCTAAAGCTGAAGCAGTGAGTGTGATATTGCATTTTCTCTGTGATATTTGGCTGTCAACTGGTACTGGCAAACTGCACCCTGTGGTCAGGATTGCAATTTGCTGTTTTTTCATAAATTCAAGACCATGAGCACGTGCTGTTTGGTCCATTCTTCCTCAGGAACTTCTGGTCATGCTGGTATGTTTTCTTCTAACTGGAAATTAGTGAAATTTAGCTATTCATTTAAATAAAAATGTTAATCTTTTCCTTTTTTTACGAAAAGCTGAATCGACAAGGAAGTTAGCTGTTAATTGTTAGATACATCTTTATATACATAATTTGGTAGCACTATAATACTTTTTAATATACCTGTTGATCGTTTTAATGAGTAGTCAGTGCTTTTTGCTTCTTAAGACTTATTTCGGTTTTGATTCTATTTTTATTGACTTGACCTGGGCCTTTGTCAGGATCACCTCGGCTTCGTGGTGATCTTGGTATCAGAATTTCCTGGTAGTTTTTTCTTTGCTTTTAAAACTGGGAAAAATGGGTAATAGAGCCATAAGAGCCACTCTTCCATTTCTTACTCTGTTGAACGGTGACTAGAGAAGTGCACTGCAAACGGAATTTTACCATCCAGGCACTCACAGAGTGTGATTTCGTAGTGCTCAAGTGCTTTCGAATATTTTAAAATAAAAAGTTATAATTTCAGTTTTGCTTCCTTTTTCTCAGCCTGTATAAGAAATAGTTTGGACTGTAGGGAACACTGATGAGACACTAAAAATGCAGGAAAAGATCTTTTTCGTTTTCCTAAATGAAGGCTATATGTTGATTTCAGACTTTAACCAAATAAATTATGGGTAAATGGAACAGAAATGGTTAAGAGCATCGCTTTGAAACTCAGATGACTAGATATGCCAACACAAAAAAGAATTTTGTTTGGATTTCTGTTAAGCTGCTTAAAGTCAAGATAATGGAAGTTTCTTTTTAGGGCAGAAAGCAATAAAACAAATAAAATCTAGGCTGCTTTCTTGATTAACAGTTGATGTTTTAAAAAAGCATATCGCTTTTAGTGTCCAGGCAAAGCAGCAGTTTGGAGTCAGTTCGTGATGCTTTTCTTCTTTGCTCAGTTTAATTTAAAAGTTTACCCTTCTTCAGTGGCTGAAAATTGTCAGCAATAATTGTATTTCAAATGCTTGATGCAAGACTATGTGGAGAGTAAATGCCTGAAATCTGTGGCTCTTTTCACCCAGGTATGCAGGACCCTGTAGTCAGAAAGTAGATTATTCCTTTCGGATCAGCTGGGCTACTTACCTTGCAAGCACCGAGCAGATCATTGTGGCCAGCTTTGATGGCAGGGGAAGTGGATACCAAGGGGATGAAATTCTGCATGCAATAAACCGAAGGCTGGGAACATATGAAGTGGAAGATCAGATAGCAGCAGCCAGGTGAGCTACAGTGAAATGGTCAACAACCTGCTCCTTCTTTTCTGTGCTTATTGTGTAGGGGGAAGAAAAGCTGAAGGTTTTGAATGGTCATCTTGAAATTACTGGCAAAAACATAACTGAATTCTACATTAATTTTGTATGCTGACATGTGTCATTTACAGGCCAACCATCATTTTACGCTTAAAAAGAGAGAAGTGTTAATGCTGTAATACAAGTTTACTATATCTCTGGTTTTATAGAGATGATAAGTGTCACATTAGTACAAGAGCATACTACCAGGGAACTTGGAGCTGAAAGGTTCGCTCCAAGCTTTTTGCACGTTTCTGTTGTGATGGAGTTATTTGTGTAAACTATTCAGCCTTCTGAATACTGAATACTTCTGAATACTTCTGAAACTATTCAGCCTTCTAAACTATTCAGAACATCATAGTTAATGTGTCACTTGGTTTATGCTTGTAGAACCTCACTAAACTGAATGGTGCCAGTATGAATGTCTCAGAATCACAAAGAAGTGATCTTACAGAGTTTGCTTTTGGGGATTTTAAAATGTTAAGGAGTTTAAAGAAATAGCATTTCAGGATCTTTCTTTTTTAAACTCTGACTGGATTTACAGGTGTCAGCCTGTCCCCTTACTACTGCAATTTGAGTGTTGCTGCTCTTTCTTTAAAACAAACAAAAAAAAAAAAAAAAAAGAAAAAGGACAAAAAAAAGGTGAGGCAGGTTGTGAAATCTAACCTAATACAATACAAATGTCAGTGAGTGTGGTTTTGAAGGCTTTTACAGAGTGTCCAGGTTTTGGTTTTTCCCACGCACAGATGTTTTCCTGAATTTCTTAGATGCACGTGCCTGAAGTATTGTATGTTTTCATGTGCAGCCACTGTGATGAAGTGGGAAATGCTTATTTGTACAATAGAAAGAGGGAGACATGATGGAAAATAAGCACATCTGTATAATGGCAGATACCTGCAATTCATTAAGCATTTAATTATTCTGTTTGCTTTTAGAACATTTTCTGAAATGGGCTTTGTTGATAAGGACAGGATAGCTATTTGGGGTTGGGTAAGTACTCAAATAAATTTGGCTGGCTTATTATTTAATTGTAACAACTATTTGTTGTGCTGCTGTGTGTGAGGTGCTGGAGTACTTAGTATGAGGCACCTCTAGAGTCATGGCACAGTCCAATAACTGAACTGACGAAGTACATCTTACAAGTGCCTGTATACGTTGTCCCTTTGCAAGCGTTCAGGAGCCTTTGAAACAGAGATTAGGACTATTAGAGGGATTAAAAACAATTTAAAGGGATACTGCCAAGTTCCTGTGTACTAGATGAACCAATATTTAAAAAAAAAAAATTCTAAGTATATGTTCACTGCTGTCTCTTTATATTAGTTGGATTACTCTAATTTTTTAAAAAAAGATGTAAAATTACATGTGAACCAGCTGCATGGCACAGTTGTCATGTTTTCACTAGCAGTCTGAAAATACTTAAATCTGCTATATTTTTGTGCTTGACTATATTTTATTTCAGCACTACTTCCAACCAGAGACCAGATTTCTCTGACTTGATTTGTCTTTAAAACCTGTCGCAGTAGAGGGGAGTGTTTAATAGCATATACATACCCCGTAGAGGGGAGTGTTTAATAGCATATACATACCCCCTCAGCTGCCCCGCTAAGTGCATATGTACTGTTAGTGATATCTATTTGATTCAAACTCTGAACATTTCTCTGTCCCAGGCTGCTGTTTCACTGCTTTTTCTGGTGTCACAGGGAGTATTCTTGCATGCTGTGTTTAAGCATACTATGTTTAAGTATATGCAGGATTGCATGCAGGATCTTGAATTAAATGGCTAGCTGAAATTTGGTCCCTGCTAGTGACAGGCACCAGTGAATAAATTGTTCGATGGCAAGATGATGATGGTGCCTTTAGTAGCTTTTCTTGTGGGGGTAAACATCTCTGTGTTGTATAAAGTCAAGTGTGGTAGTATTAACTTTAGTGGGAGGGAGATTCTTTCAGCAGAAACGGAGGCCTTAATGCATTCCCATCTTACTCCTCACGAGCCTCGGGAGGAACAGTTGAAGAGCAGTCATCTTTGGAGCTCGGTTGGCGTTATGCATCATGGATACTGAACCTGTGGGCAAACAGATTTTCTACATCTCTTGAGTTTTCAGATTGTCAGCCTGTCACTGTGTACATTAATTTTGTTTGCCATAGGTTTAGCAGTAATATCTTTACTGTGGCCAAGTTAGGCAACATATTTATACATGGGTTTAGTTACTAAGTACATGCATTACTTGCTGATCTCATTGGGAGGGCCTAAGTATTGAAGTTGGAGCAAACATTTAAGGACTTTGAACTAAGATACAGTTCCGTTTCCCTGTAATCTGGTTTCAAGACAGGAATGAGATCCAAAAATTGCTCTTCTTTTTGAATGTGGGTGGGCACGTTCTCCGAAATAACCCCTTCAAACTATAGTGAGGGCAGTCATTTGGGCGGTCGGTGACATTGTTTAGGTATCTTGCTGCCTGGATGCTCAAGCGTGTCAGATATTTACTCATCTGTGTATCAGGCTAGACTGCAAGTGAATTTTCTGTGCACCGCAAGGAGTGTGTTGCTGCACAGTTCCTCCCACAGGCTCAGCAGAAGATCCTTCGCTCCCGTCACAGTCTTGCTCTCGACGCTTGGGAGGAGAGTTAGCAAGTGAGCTGCCGTAGGCCTGCTCCGAGGGAGTTGTAAATTTTCAGATGCCCTGGTGCAACTACTCATTGGCGCGTTGTGGGCCCGAGCTCTGCTGCCACCCACTCCCCCAGCACAGAGGGGGACGCAGCGGTTCAGCAGTGTCTTGTTTCCTGTCTTTCGCTGCTGCCTACAGTGCTACCAAACACTGTCATCCTTAGCTGAGTCACAGTTCAGCAGCATTTGCGCCCTTTTTCCCCAGCGAGTTCTCATTCATCAGCGCCACAGCTGCCATGCGCTGTTTGATGCCTGTTTCCCCGACTGAGCAGGCTGGGTGAGATCTGACCCAAATTCAGAATGGAGTTCATTAATATGAAAAACGCTGAGCCTATAAAAGTCTGATGAACCGTTCGGCAGATGGGCCCCATCCTTTTCTTTCCGACTAAAATAACAGCAATGTTTTCTTCTCAGTCTTATGGGGGATATGTGACCTCCATGGTGCTTGGCTCTGGAAGCGGCGTCTTCAAGTGTGGAATAGCGGTTGCCCCTGTGTCACGTTGGCAATATTACGGTATGTGATGGCTTCCTCGTTACAAGGATTCCCATATGTCTTGCAGTGCACATGCTGCAAAGTGTTGATTCATAGCGCAGAACTTTGATTATCTACTAGATGCCATGTAAATGCCACTTGGTCTGTTTTTATGAACTCATGGGTACTGCATTTCAGAATTAAAGCAATTCCCTAAATCTTACTTTCCATTTTAAAAAGTCAGATCTGCAATTCCAGGTAATCTCTTTAACCTTTAATGAAGGTTAAATTATTTGTTATATTTGTAGTATTACTGTAATGTGTCTGTGTTTGCTTTCCAAAGCTGCCACATGTTCTGAGACCAGTACCGTGTGTCAGAAAACCATCGCTATTAGACTTTGCTTCTCGAATACGCCACTTCACTTATAACAGTGAACTGTGAGACTTAACATAGAACTTGCATTGTTATTTACTCTCTCAAAGTAACAGAATAGGATTTGAATTGCCTTCTTTTTTTTTTTTGCCTTTTAGAGCATAAAATTTGGATTTTATAAATTAATAAATCTTAAGAATAGCTTGATGTGAGGAAAACCTGAACAAGTGGACAAGTCTGTACGTGCTTCAAGCTTATACTGTGTGACGTTGTAGTTGCATGGGGCTATAAATACAGTTACAGGGGCCCTCCTCCCAGATTAAAAAAATTATATACAGTTAAAAATATAATATGTGCTGGTACAGTGCAACCACATTTTGACATTTTTCTGGTTTTGATTTGTCCAAAAACATTCAAGGGTAAGCTTTTCCTGGCAAACCTCTGCTAAATTAAGGCATAATTTATCATTCTGCAACTAGCACAGAGGCTGTATAATAGCATATTATGTGCTCTGGCTAATTCAACAGATCAAATCATACTGCCAGGTATTAGCAGTAGTCTGTTGAGGACGTAGGAATGTTTTCATGATGTCTGGGACATGAATATTACAGTAAGGCAGGAAATATTTTTTTTGATGAAGATCAAGATCTCTAAAATTCCACTTTTAGTTGGTTAGATAAAGGAAAGGATTATGGAAGCATGCATATTCACCATCAAAAAAACCCAGTGCAACAGCACTGATGAGTCAAATGGACATTAGAATATGGCAACAGAATGTTGATTTGTATGGCTTAAAATAAAGCAAAAAAATCTGCCAAAAAGTTAATATGATATCATGCTGAAAAATCTGTGGAAAATCAGAGATACTTGATTTTTACTATATATAACATAAAGCCAAGCGGAATCCTAAGCTACTGCTACATTTTCATTTTATAGATTTTTAGTAGTAAACATTTAGATAAAATATCTAAGACTTTTTCAAATGCTAGTCATTTACTGCAAGATATTCTGTAATTTTCTTAGGATTACTGAAAGAATAACAATAAGGTAACATTGACACAAAGTACTTTATTAATATTCAGCATTCAGGTGTCCATGGCAACAAGAAGATTAAATATTCTGAATAATGATGGTTACCTACACGCCTCACTGTGGAAAACCTGATTTTTTAAATTTTTTTTTTAATTTCCAGTGTGCATTCTTATTGTTTGTATCAGTGGGTAAAATTTCTGGTAGACAGACAGACTGAAAATTAAGTAGCAGATTCTGGTTTTGTTTTTTTTTTAATTACAGATTCAATATACACGGAGCGATACATGGGCCTTCCTATAGCAAGTGATAATCTGAAGAACTATAATGTAAGAAAGAAATCACTTTATTTCATTTTTCGAAGTGTGTTGTTTCTTTTCTAAGCCACTCCATTTTTCTTTATACAGTCTAGTTCCTTCCCTATGGGAAAAAATAAGTTTGTTTCTTCTTTCCAGCTATAACTGTTGCATTGTGTTTTTAGAGGCTGTAGTCTCATGCATTTGGATTTGCATGAGGCAGTTACTCCTTGCTGTATGGTGTGGGTTTTCTGTTGTTTGTTTGGTGTGTTGGTTTCGGGTTTTATTTTTTTACATTCACTTCCATTTGGCTACTTTGCAGACTGTAAAACAAGCTGTAAAAACTGTTTTATTTTAATCACCAAGAAACAAATTTGTTTTTAAAATTTAATATGCTCGTGGGCAAACTATGCTTTGTCTTAACATTTCCACCAAAACAAATGTACTCCAGTTCTTTCTGAAATGTAATTTTTAAAAAATGGGTATTGTGTAAACTTCCTTGCTTTAGGAATCTGCAAGATTTTTTCAGGGAAAGCAAAATCCCCTAAATATTAGGAAACTTTGACAGGTAGGCAAGTCTGTCTGTACTGTGATCCTATCAAACAAATTGCAGACCAACTGAGACACCGGGTGTCCAAGATTTGGTCTAAAATGACTAACGTTTGCCCAGAAGTGAGGGAATTTCCAGGTGTTCTAATGGGAGCAAAATACCTGTAGATGGATTTTCCTCATTATGGCATGATGAAGTGTTTGACTTGCTCTTCCTTGTGCCAGCTGCTTTTTGTTGCCTCAAGGGCTTTTTGAAGTCACAGGTAGCTGGGCGTAGGGCAGAGCAGCCCAAGCCTTCTGTAAGGTTTTGTTAATTTTCAGATCTAGATGGAAATAGAGTGGCTTTTGGAGAATTGTGAGGGATCTGAGGGGTACTTTGTGCCCTCGTTATTGGGATGTTTCACAGAGGTGTTCAGCCATGGCGATGCTGGAACCAAACATAGGTGTTAGATGCAAAGAGATGGGGCATTCTCCGTGTTTGAGTTGGTAAATAGGCTAGAAGAGTTTAGCACTGGTTGTGTGTCTTGATGTGTTAAAAAAAACATCGGGGGGGGGGGGGGAGGGAGGGTGTTGCATTGATTTAGAAGTATGGTAAAACATATAAATACATATATATATGGGACTGAAACATCTGTTTTGACATATCAGTACAATAATCTAGTTTTGCCAGCTGCTATATCAGATGTTCTGGTCAAAATTGAGGACAATGGTAGTGACTGCTGGAAGACTTGGTACTGCGTCTGCCTCTTGTAACCAGCGAGCTGCTCAGGCCCACTGGGGACTGACCAGCAGCCTGCAGCCGCCTGCCTGCCTTTTTTTCAAATGTGTTTCTTTAAGGCAGTGGGAACAGTAGGAGGTCTGCGAGGTAGCAGTGTAAATAGAAGTTACTGTCGTCGTGCAGAACGAACGTTAACGCTCTGGGTGCACGAAGTCATTCTCCAGCTTCACGGCACAGATGGCAACAGAGGACTGTTTAATCCTTTCAAGCCAGGAGTCGGATTTTCTTGGCATAGTATCCATTGCTGGCAGTGGCCACGTTGAAACTGCCAGTACCAAAGAGCTAAAGGTTTCAAATGTGTTACTCAGAGGACTAATTGGGGAGAATGGTGGCTAGATGGAGGAGGGGTAATGGCACAGATCAGATTGTCACACTTCACTGCTGCTTCTAGAGATAGGAAAATGCAACTTAAGTCCTCATTTGTTGTTAAAAGCCCCAAATAATGCATTACTTGGAATTTACTTTTCCATATAAACCTGGAGGGGTGGGGTAGCTTGAGAAGTGAGTTTGTTGCTTTTCATGTAGCACCAATGGAAGTGTTGTGGGATTTTGTTGTTGCTGAAGACCCTTGCTGACTTCAGCCCAGCATGTTCTGGCTTACAGCCCCTTTGTTCAATGTCCCAGTCCCAATAGCCAGCCTCCTGGCCCCTTGTCGCTGATGAGAGCTGTTTTCTGAACTGAATGTTTTTTAGCAAGTAGATGCAAAACATGTACCGAAAGCTTTCCTAGCTGAAGCTGTTAAAGCATTTTTTAACTGTTAACTTTGTACTGTCAGGTTTGCGTGCTGCATCGTATATTCTCTATCCTACTGCATCCGCTCTAAAGCTGGCTTGAAAAGTGAAAGGTTGCATAAACTCTGTACTGTGTGCCCTAATTTAAAAGAAATGAGACCGTGTACATACATGCTTAGAGAAGATATACATGCTGCTAGGTGCCTTCCTAATGCGCAGAGTATTATTAATGACTGTGAATGTATAGTCTCAAGAAACTAGTTGTGGTAAGAGGGGTACACCTTACCTTTGCATTACTGTGACATGAGGTTTCACAGTTACTGAAGGAAGAGAATCCGAGATGTTAAATCCTTTTTGTCAGGTCTGAGGGATGACTCACACTCCTCTGAGTGGGCTAATTAGGTCTGATCAGTGCCTTTTAAGGTAGTTGTGAATTATTAAAAATTAGAGCTTTGTAAAAGAAAGGAGCAAGCATGGGTGGAACTCCCAATATAATTGTGTAGGGATCCTAGGCTGAATGGCAGAGAAGCTGTCTGCTGGGGAAGCAATGTCCCTGATGTAAAAAAACTTAAGACTAAATCAGGGCAGAGCGCTAGAGGTCAGATGCAGTAGCCATGTAAAGCATACCGAAGAGACTGTTCAACTTGTGAGAAGATTATTTTGCAGTTCACTCTGAATTTGATATGCTTTTGGCAAGTGTTTGAAACAGTCATAGATTTGGCAATCTTTTTCTAGCAGATTTGAAATGTTCAGTCCTTAAGAACTGCTGCATCATTAGGTTATGCAAAACAGGGTACAATTTTGTAAATATGCCATCTTGTACTGATTTGACATTTGTTCTATTATCTGAGAATATGCTAAAGGGAGAGAGACCTTCAGTTTCAGCCAAACCTTAACTTGTTTGTGGAGTGCTGGTAAAATGTTGACTGCCGTGTGATTTTTAGAAAAGCCAGTTACATTCAGCAGGGCCCAATTCTCAGTACTTGTACATGTTACCTTTTCAGAGCCTTTGTCCCAGCAGTGTTGACTATGAAACAGAAGGGATGAATTTGGTTGTATTTATTTGCTGTCCATGTGAGGTTTGTTCAGCTGATGTAGCTGTTGCTTTGTGCTGTAACTGTGCCTAACTTGAGATTGCTCCCTATCTTGCAACCTTCTTTTTTGCCAGAAGTACTGTGTCCTTAAAGCACATTTTAGGGAAGGGACTCTTCATGTTGAGTATGGGTACAGCTTGCAAGTGATAAAAAAAACTGAGACAGTATCTCCTTTGTGTGCTCCTTCTTTCAGAAGTATTTTACAAATAGCTTTATTTTGTTTAATGCTTGGTGGGGGAAAAATAGCGACATCCTTTTTCTAAAAGTGCTTTTGGAAAGTTGAGCTCTCGGAAGCATAGCTCAAGTCAGGGTTCCGCTCGCAGAAGGTCTGCTGTCCCTTAAACCAGCACTGATTTGCAGGAAGAAAGCTTATAAAGGCAATCTATCAAGTTTCCCTCTGCACATGTGGAAAATGATTCACTCAAAGGACACTGCTTGGTTTTTGTGGGGTTGGTTTCAGGGGTTTTTTTGGGTTTGGTGTTTGGTTTTTTTTTAATATCGCTGGGCTGTTAATTTCTGGATCACTCTTTTGGTCAGCTGCTGTACCAGTGCTCCTCACTGAATCAAAGTGCTCCCTCCAGATTCTGGCACTCTCGTAACTATCTGTTCTCACTGCGTGATACCAACTTGTTTCAATGGATAGTGTGTATGGATTTCCATGTATTAGATGGGATTTCTGGTGCTCTGCAACCTTTCACTATCAAAAGAGGGCAATTGCAGTGTCATGGATTGGAGGGTGTTTTTTTCGCTCTCCTGAACTTGTTTTTTAAATTTGGTTGAATAACTGCAAAGAACTCATTTCACTTACAAGAGGGTTGTGGTATGCTATTCTGCCATGACAAAAGGAATTTAATATTTATGGTTGCTTTAAAGATTCATGAGTGTACAATGCATAAGGAAATTAGAACAAGTCTGTGTCTTAGTAATATAATGTATTTGATTTTTGGGGGGTACTATATGCAAATCCCTGTCCAAGGATACAGCCTTAGTACAAGGTAGGGAAGAAAAAAAACAAAACAAAACACCACATTTTTTTTCTAATTTTTACTATTTTTTTTTTTCTTTGTCATGGTAGCTCTTAAGTTGCTGCAATATAGAAAAAACTTCTGCATCATTTTCAGCAGAGAACCCCTAGAATGTTGCTCATAGAAGGAAATTTAATTCAATGTATATTTGCCCCATTATGCTCGTTGTCTTATCAAGCCTAAAAGGGCTTGTCTCTTGTCCCTTTTCTTCTTCCCACTCTCATGGCAGAGCACTATCCTATTCCCTTTCCTTGCCCAAATTAAAGATGATCTTACCTGCAATCCTTACTTTCCTCATTCTTTAGTACCTAGTCACACTAGCAAGTCAGGTGGCTAGTATGTTCTAGGGAATATGTTGTTACTGTATTTTTAAGTTTCTTGATTAATCTTGGTTGCTGATTTTATTTTTTTTTTTATCACTATATTGTGTTTCAGTTCCACAAATGTAGCTTGATTTCTGTTGATAGATTTGGTCTAGTGGTTTTTTCCTTCAGGCATTTCTCTATCATATTTGGAGAAGAGCATTGTGTTAAACTTTCTTGTCAGCCATTTTTAGTTGAGACTGATGAAATATTAGTTCTGTTGACTTACCTGCAGGTAAACTAGTGTACATTTTGGTGGAGAAGATAACGCATGTGGTCTCCGCAAGATCTACTCCTCGCTATTATAGAGTGCACTGTTGCCATGGCAACATTTTTTAACTTGCCTGCAGTCGCACAGGAAACCTATGGCAAGTGGTGTGCTGCAGGCTAACAACGTTAGCAATGCATTAAATGCGTATCTCACTCGCAAAACTCTTCCCCTCTGGAATTGCCTGTTACTTTGCAGACATAACCCTTGGTAATAATTGCAGACCGGTGCAGAATGGTTTGAGTGCGAGCACAGTGCTGTTGGGTATGTGAACATGCTACTTGGGCGTGTGAGGGGGGAGCAGGGGTTGTTGTTTTTATCTGAAGGACCCCAGACTGTGTTAACAGGAATCAAAGTCAGTTGGTAGCAAATCATCTTCTAATAAATAGCACCTTTTTTCTTTTTTTTTTTTTTTTCTTTAATTTCAGAGTTCAACAGTAATGGCCAGAGCTGAAAAATTCAAGGAAGTTGAATATCTCCTTATTCATGGAACGGCAGATGGTGAGTTGCAGTTAATTAGACATTTTAGTATTACAGACAGGTTCGCAATTCTACTACTGACAAAACAAAAGCATGAAGGGGCAAGGCTGTTACATTTACGTCAATAAAATAATACTGCTTTCTGCAACTAATTTGTGTTTCAGTCAGCAGTGCTGGGGAGTTGACTGTATTCATTGCTTTGCTTTTCCCCCAGAGTGGTATGGAAGCAATTTTTTGTTTACCTTTTTCTTTTTTCTTCCACTTTTCAGATAATGTTCACTTTCAGCAAGCAGCACAGATTTCCAAAGCTCTTGTTGATGCTGAAGTGGATTTTCAGGCAATGGTATGGTTCTGTTTTGCTTTATCATCATACAAATGAGTTTGTATTATGAGAATAATAGCAAAAGCTCCCTGTTGTTAGGTATAAATCCATTGCCATCTTAAATGAAAGTTCCCATACTGGCATTTCATGTTCAGTAGCTGAAATTTTAACGTAACACACCCATGTATCTTCTGTGTAAGAAAAAATGTAAAGCAACTCCTTCTTGTATTTGACCCTGTTTACCTACTCTTTCATTTTGTTCATTTTTTTGTGTTCTCAGACAAACAGCCAAGCCAATCCCAATCTTTGCATACACTGAAAGTCCAATGAATAATATCTTACGGATAGGATGTAACTTCAGCTAAGTCCAAGATAACCTGTCCATCATATTTGGTGTTTCTCTATTGAACTTGTAAGACAAGTAGTTATTTGCCCCTGCCTATGCTGTACATGGAAACTCTTGGACTAAGGTGCAAGCTCTTCCTTTTCTGCCTTCTCCCAGCCCTTGGGGAGCAGTGCTGAAAGGGATGAAGTATAGAAGAAAGCCAAGTGCACCAGTGCATGGTTGTCCTCAGCCAAACTTGCAGGGCTTAGAGGGTGCAGAGATCAGGCACCACCCTAAACTAAGGAGCTGCATCTACCCTCCATGTGGACAAGCTATGTATTGTACTTGTACTTTTAGTATGAATAGATGGTATATCCCACACACAAAGCAGGGACAAAAGTATCATAGCAGCTTGCTACCACCGTTATGTCTTTGCCTCCATGCTGAATTAGCCTCATGCTGGGATAATTTTAAATGGCTGCATGTGGTTTTGTGTCTGTCATGTTTGATTTAGATGTAGCTAGAACTAACATTCTCTGTATTTTTCTTTCCCACAGTGGTATACTGACAAAGACCACGCCATCGCCGGTCAAGCACATAAGCATATTTATACCCATATGAGCCATTTCATAAAGCAGTGTTTCTCACTGCCCTAGCACCAGCATTTTGGTTGTTAGCAATGGTACTTCTCCAGAAAACGTTCTAGCTAATGTACACTGAGCCAGTATAAACTTTTATGAATCAAGATGAGATAAGGATCAGCTCTTGGTATACCTGTGTACACAATGAAATGCTAATCTTTATAATGATTTCTGTTGCCAAGCAACTATTGCATTTTTATTGATTGTGTTTAATCAAGTCTTAAAATCACCAGAATGTAGGTATGTTGCAGACTTCTAGAAAGCATGGTACTTGCTTGAATCAGTACCTTTTGATATTTCAGTCTAAAAGAGAAACAGTCCAGTTTCTATATTAGGGTAATGAATGATGAAAACGTCACAGAGGAACCAATGTGGAGATCAGTTGAGGAATAAAAATAATAATGTTTCCAACAAAAAAAACAGAATGAACCCTGTGATCGTTTCTGTGAAAATACTGGTAAAACTTCAAGCACATTTTGCAGAAATTACCTAATGCTTGATCAATTATCAATTTAGAAACAATATCAATAATTACTGCAATGTTAATATTTTCTATGCAGAATGAAACACTTTGTTTACTGCGATTCCTTGAGTTAGTATTTTCTCTGCAATCTCTTGGATTACAGTTGTAGAAGTCTTCCAAAGAAAGCATGTAACCAGCTTTCACCACAGATTTTTGAATGATACCTATTCAAACCAATGGCACTGAATTTCTTTGTTTCCTATCATAGTACTGTGATTTTGGCTTACTTTACAATCAAAAAGGCTGCTACTGTGGGAATCTGCATGGGTAAGATCTTATCTGGGAACTCTAGCAGCCTACCATTGTTTCTCTAAGCGACAGAGAAATTTTTATATTTTTTTTTTAGAAGTTTCCTGTTTACTGATGAATAGGATATATTCCTTGCACTCAAACACAGAACATTACAATGCAAACTAGGAGTCACTTAAAGCAAGGGCTGGACTGTAACTCTCATGTGAACATGCTATTTAGCAAACCTGCTCTTCCTTGCAGCCTACCAGTAAATTTCTGCTTTATCTTCAGCACTCCAGGTAGGCTTCTCCATCTGAAGATAAGATTAGTTTTCTTAATTTCACATAGGTAGAAGAACAGATGCAACCCACTTGTGCTACAGACTGTGCTCCTTTAAAATAATAAAGACATTAAGTTATGAAAAGTGTAGTCTGTATCATTAAAATGTTGCTCAAGAAACTAACTCCTAGAATTTTACAAAAATCCATTAATTTTGAGAGAAACTTACAATGAAGTTTCTGCTTTTGTTTAACGGTATCATGTAATGGAGTGTGACATGATTATCTAACAGTTAGCTTCTTGATATTAGATGCCAGCATGTGATTATGTATGTATTGTGGGTTATTAGTGACATTAGGTGTGAATGTAAAAGTACTCATACAGACAGATAAAGCATGGGGAGAATGTCAAGACAGTTTGTGCAGCTTGTCCTTAAATGAGAAAGAGAAGGGGGCCTGAGATGGAAAATAAGGTTTTGGTTTCACAAATAAACTAAAAACTCCTTGACTCACAAAATAAGGGTTTTGGGGGGGGCGGGCCGGGGGGTTGCAGAACAAACTGGAGAGGGGTATTACAGCTATAATCTTGGGCTCAATGTATGAGTGGTTCTAATGTGTTAAAATGTTCTGTTAAAGTTCTATAGGATACAGGCTGTCACTTGCCTCTAAAAGGTTATAGCATCCATGTCTCCTGATTCTTTTGACTCAAGGGAAAGCAACGTAAATCAGTATAAAGGTAGATCACAGCAATGCAGATAGATAAGTTATAAAAAAGATGATCATTATGAAGTTCTGGATGGTTTGTGTATGCAAGGGGCAAATAATTGGGGGGGGGGGGGTTTAATGCTATTACTGACACCATCATATAAAGTTACTTCTGTAATCCAAAAGCTACATTAACTAGCCTCTCATTAACTGCAGAGTATTCCCTCAGTGTAATCAGAGAAGCATTAAAAAAAAAACACCTTTCTAACTAAAACTAAAAATTATATGGTCTGGGTACATCTTTCATTAAGTAAAGATCCAGTTCTTTGTATCTGACCTACCTTACTGATTGCTAGCATCTCACTGGGAAACTCTACTCTCAAGCCATAGTCCTGTTTTAACTGTCTAATCTGTGAGGCATAACAAAGTACAATGCTAATTATCTTATTTATCTGGAAAGCACTTTCTAAGCTATGCTGCTAATAAAGCATGATGCAACTTTTAAAACAAAAAAAATAATGTTTTATTTCTGTAGTAAGTCTCCTAATAAACATCAATTGTGTCTAATTTCCTCTCTGGTAGATCTCCCTCAGCTCCAAAAATAATTCAGACAATAGGACAACAGAGTGGCCTCAGGGAACTGACAACTTGCTTGAATGCAGGAGCACAGGTAAATACCCAAAACAGGCCAGCTCATTTCATTAATGTACAAAGCCAGCCCTAGGAACCAGTTGTGCCTGAAGTAGTACCACATGCTAGAGTTAGTTAGGCACCTACCAATTACCTTTTTTCGTCTGTGTTTTTTTCCATGCGAAATGGATGCTTAAGTTTGTTGTACAGTACACTTTGTGTTAAATCCTAACAGAAGCAGCTGAATCCAGAGGTTTGAGAACTGTTACCGTTCCCAGGCTGGGAGGCTCCCAGTCTTTGGTTTAAAAATTGGTGAAGAAGATTAAAGGGATTTAGTATTGGGTTTTGGCAGCAGTACTAGGCTTTAAGGCCTAAAAGCTTTTCAGTAGCAGAAATTTAGGGTCCTGAGAATAGTAGAAGCTCCCACCAATAGGCAGTCGACTAAGCCGCTGTTCAACTATTGGACACTTTAAATATTGTAGCTTAGATTGTATGACCTTACCTCTTGAACAGTAAAAAGACCCAACTACTGCTGCCTGGTCCGCAATATCTCTCTCAGGAGCAAGGAGAACCAACTCGTGACCAGTAAATCAGAATTTAACTCCCACTCTCTTTCTGGAGCAGGCCTGTTATGTGCCATCCCTAACAGCACACTTACTTACAGTTAGAGACAGACCAAGTACACCGCCATCAACTACCCACAGCAAGCCAACACTGATGGCATTGCACGTTTCAATGAGATTCCACTCGGAAATGGAGCAGGACTGGGCTCTAGAATTCATTAACATGGGAAGCACATTCAAGTAAGTGTCAGGTAGACATTTAAAATACCATAGCCATACTGCATGCTTGTTCTGGATTTTGGAGTGTAAAAATAAAATTGAAAATTAGTTAGGATAAATATTTATTTTCACATAACATCTCTTAATTGTGAAAAACACAATAGTCTATTCACATGTACACATAAAGTTTTGTAATAAATTACATCCAAGAAATTGAGTAATTTTGACCAGGAATATGAAATTAGAAGTAAATATAGCACTACATTTCCTTTATATTGTGTGTGATTTCAGAATGTTAAGATTAACATTGTAATAGCATTTAAATTCACACAAGAACAGAGTGACTGTTTTGAAATAAAACCACTCTGAAATACTGAACAGAAATACAGAATGCCATTGAATACACTGATTTCTTAATATTCTAAGAGTTGGTCAAGTGAAACTAATATGTTTCGATTGTATACGTTATCTGTAACAAAGCAACATATTAAAACACCACCAGGCAGCTTCCGGGACAAACCAGTATTGAACTGCTATACTAACCTTAAAACAATTGGAATCTTACAATTTATCATCAAGTACACAAAACAAAGCATTTAACCTTAATGCATCAGCATTTTTTTCCTAAATTTACAAATACAAACATTTAATTCAATGTAAATCCTTCTTTGTGTCCATTAGATATTTTTTTTTTCTCCATAAAAATGGCCTTTAATGGGCTTTGATAATGCTAAGTCAAATTTAGAACAGTGACCCTGTTAGTTTGCAGCAAAATGCAGTTATCATTTATGGCTAAAGTAGTAAAACACACTCATACACACAAAAAACATTAGAAGGAATACTTTAAATGTGCTGGATGTGAAAAGTTTTTCACATGAGGTCTACAGAAGGATTATCGTATTTTGGAAAGCTGGGAATGTTAGAGCCCTGTGGATGAGTTGTTATAAAGATTACAAGACTAATTCTTAGTTGTAGGATTCAAAGTAATAGCATAATAATTGAGAGTTAACTTTCATTTAATAATTTAAAAATTTATTTTAAAAAAATTTAAAAATCAGTGAATTCCAAATAACGCAATAAAACTTTTGCTCCACATGTCTATTAATTCGATACCTGATCTTGCAGTCCTGGTTTTACACAAAAGATCAGCTTGAAGGATCAGGCAGTAACAAAATCCATTATGAAAAATGTCTCTGTAATGGCTTTAAAGCCCCATTTTACTTTGCTATGTTGTTTTTATCTTTCAGTCAATATGTATGTGATGGAATAATGAAGAGCTGTAACTAAACCAACAGGAAGATACCCATTCAAGTATTATACACAATTAATCTCTGAAATTAAGAGGTTGATAGTTGTTATTAGAGAGAAGACAATATAAATACGCCCTTTATGTGGCTGTATTTTAGCTAATAAAGAGGAAGATCATTGGGCAGGTCATATAACTGCATGAGGGGTAGTTTGTATCTACAAAATTTTCCCTATTATAAAATAATGGATTGATTAATGACATAATGCAGTTGTTTGGCCTACCATGGCAACATTCATACAATACAAGATAAAATACTGTAATCACAGATTGCATTTTAAGAAATACTGTACCCATGTTTCACATCAAAGGATGTGGTGGTGTTTTTCAACTAAGGTAAGAGAATGTTTTAATATATATTTTTAATATATATGTATATATATGACTATGTTCCAGTTACATACAAATTGGAATATTAAATACACTGTATTAAATGAAGGAAAACTTAACAAATACAGAATCTGACCCTGCAATCCTCATTGCAAGAGTAATCCATAACTGCAAAAGGACAGCTTGAGGAAGAAAGGATTATCCTTGTTAGTTTGTTCACAGGGTCAGATCAGTTGTTGCTTTAAAAACTTCTTTAGTGTTTGCTTGTCAGTTTGGGTCTCCTGAAATCATTTACTCAAGTTTGGTGATTTAAAAAAAAAAAAAAAAAAAAAAAAGAGAGAAAGAAATTGGAACAAGTGGTTTCAAGTTCGTCTTGAATGAAGATTATTAAGTATTCTCACACAGAAAAAGTAGCAAAATACAGTACAAACCTATTAACAGGAAGTTTGAATTTGAAAGAAACTTTGCTTGTTGAATTTATGATACCAATACTAATAAATGGCCAATATCAGCAAAGAACATGAAGATTTTTTGCATTGGCTACTGCAGACTTTTACACAGATACTAGACAATGTAGACAAGGTGAAATGAGACAAATATTGCACTACATTACCTGTGCTAGTTTGAGATGAAAGACAAAAAGTTACAAGGTCAAATCATTTGTATTTAATCATTGTGGCACTCCTTTCATTTGTTTGTAAAAAAATTAATTGAAGAACAAGTCATAGACAAGTCTCCCGGTCAACACCTTTCCCTGAGTCAGCTTTCTTCTCTTTTCTGATTTCAGCACTAGGAAAAGAAGGAAAAAAAAGTGTTACATCAGCACTATCATATATATTAATCATCTGCCCGAAAACCAACATTGCACTGGTATTTTAATTAATTTTTCATGCTGCGTAGCACAAACTGGGAAGCAAGTGAAAGTTGCTGTGCTGAATGGTGCAGAAGACATCAGCCAGCATTTTAGTAACAAGGTAGGTAGAGAACTTAAGATGTACAGACAGACAAGTCAGCCAGCATGCAAGAAAAGATAGCCACTTTTTTTTTTCTTTTTTTTTGGCAAATACAACTGTTAATTGATTAAATAATGGTAATGGTACAGTTCTCAGACAATACCGGCATTTTCTTAAATGGCAAAAACAAGAGGTCACAATAAGTATTTCTTGTCTTTAAAATGTATTCTGTTGCTCAGTGTACATTTAGAAGGAATGTTTCTGAACTAGAGCAGTGCAAGCCAATTTCCAACTGTAATATTTGGCTTTCAGTCTTGACTAGGGAGAGCAGGAGAAGGCCACGGTGGTGAGGAGTGACAATATTCCCCATTTGGAGCTTAATATATACTTCTTCGTGTATACATTATAAGGAAATAACTTTTTTTTTTTTAAAGCCTGAAAGATCATACAAAAGCCGTATCACCAAGAACTCTGAAGCAGAGTTCAAATTTGGATTCAGCATTTTTCCACTTAAAACACTGTTGATTTGCCTACAGAAAGCAATATATGTGCAAAGCAGATGATTATTTTTTTTAGTGAAGAGGGTCCTAATTTACAACAGCGTAAATAAATAAAAAGTCATGTTCTTGCAATGAATTTCAATCACACTAGGAAAATGCAGAGGCTTCCACAACACAGGCAAATCAAGCCTTCAACAAAGAGTGGCAGGGTATCTAAAAAAAAGATGGTTCTGAAAACAAACCTGTATCAAGCACATAACCTACCAGGTTTCATGGGAATAATTCCTTAACTAGAATGAATGAGAAATAGGCTGTTACACAAGGCTTAAAGAAAGCAAGATCAATTCTCAAATTCTTAAGGTGATTCATGCACAATTTTACAATCATCTGACATTTTTCTTCACATAAAAATTGCTTTAAGGATACAATTCAGTTCAGCCAAAGCTTACTTCTAAGCCTATGGCAGCTTCCAGAGGTGTTAATGGAAATAGCTAAAGAATACCAACTTCTGCCACTTCAACTGCCAAATCTGTCACCTTCTGTAGAACAGTGATAGAATTGGGTATGTTACACTTTTTGCACACAAAGGGTATGCAAACAAATTCCTGGGGGGTGAATTTAAAGTGCAGCAGTACAGCAGGCAGTTACCTGTGCTTAATAAAAGCAAACACTGAGGATGTGTTGTGTGCCTTACAGTCTATGATATTTCCACGTTTCACATGCCTCTGTGATACCAGGAAAGTCTTCCTTCTATTTAGGATTCACATCTCTGAGCATATCCTGCAGATGTGGGCTTTAATGCCTCAAGAAATTTGAAAAAAAGAGGACAAGTCCAGTCTTCTACCAGTAAAACACATATAACTGGTGGATCTGTAAGGGACTTGGAGCCCTCTTCCTCCCTACCAAGGCAGTAGTCTAATAAGCCCGAGAAGGAAGGTTTGGGATGTGGGATTTGCATATCTCCAGGTAGAAAGGGGAATGCATACCATCTACAAAGTGATAGATGCCTCTTTCTCCAACATTTTAAAAGACCAGCTAGGACTACCTTCTACACATCGTCAGATCTTCTGCATATGTTTTGGAATTGCTATCTGAAGGGCTTAATATTATAAGCAAAGACAGAGGAATACTTAATTACATGTACCAAAGAGGGCTATGTTTAAGATAGGTGCCTTAGTGTTCAATTCTACGAAGACAGGCTCAAAAGCAGACCTTTAGGTAGGTCCCTAGGACTTTTAATAATGAAAAATTAAGGTTGGAAAATTGTAAAGTTCACGTGCCTCTATGGTTAGACAACAGTTCACTAAATTTAAGTCCCCTCTTCAGACCCTTAAATCCTGTTAAGAGTCTGTATGTATGTTGTTAATCGATCAGTGCCTTACATAAAAGGCATTACATGAAATCATAGTACAGTATCATTTAATTATCCCCATTTAATAATATTTTGAGATATTTGTATAAGAAAATAGATGTGACAACAGGAAAAGGAGTACTAAACACTTCTGTAGTTGAACTTGAAAAGGCATCAGTAAAATTAATTTCAAAACAACGTGATTTTTTTTCCCCTATGGTAAGATACCCTTCACTGCAGGGAATTGTGTAATGTAATACTGGTAATCTTGATCATTTGCAAAAATTATCCTTATGACTGCTACCATTCCAAGCTTTCCTTTTTCTCAGTACTTACCTAGGATTGAATTATATTTTCATGTAATGATACATGCATTTAGGAATATAATGTTTCTTTAGCTCTGTCTCTAATATGATTTAAGATTAGTATTGTCTATGGTTTTGCTTATCAGAAAGCAAGCCTCCCAGGTTTACAGTTCTTTGAATCTACTTCTGTCTGGCAATCTGAGACAAGTTAGAGCACATGAAAAAGGAGGATTTCAGATTCTTTAAGAGCTTGTTTCCTTTACAACAGAACACTCATACCTAAAACCATAAAACCTGTGATCCCTTAGTTCCTTTTCACCCGAGTCTTTGTTTTCATGAGCAAAGATGCAAGAACAGATTGAAAATGAGCTCATTAGAGAATAAGTTTCTGTTTCACTGCAGTGGAAAGGCCAAATCACCTTTTACCAATGTTGTCCAAACCAGAGTCTATGAGGATGCTCTTTGCTCAAAGCATCTTTGAAAATTTCAGGTAAAAACAGTACATGTTTACATAATCTATCATAAAATCAAAGCAAGCAACATCCACCAGAAGAACTACAACTACTGCACAGCCAGTGGCTGTGAATGTACTGCATCAGTTTCTTCTCTTTGTCAAGGCTGTGAAAGCCTGGACAACAGAGGCACATAAGGTAAGAAAACCCTACTGTACATCCTTCTCCCATGCACCACACTGATTTCACTGTGACAGGATCCTTTTCAGCCCATGTTTAGGGTGGAACGCCAATCAGAACTACACTGCTATTTTGATCGTCAGTGAAATAGCATTAACATGATCACATAAGTGGGCTGCTCCATGGGTGTCTGAAATGAAGATTCTCTGGTCATCAACTGTTCCATCTCATTTACGCTGTTTCAGGAAAGGAACAACACTGACAGGCAGCATGCCATTTCAGGGTAACAAAATTAAAAAAATGTATTTCACTACAAAATTTTTTCTCTTACTGTATCTTTTCACCATAAAACAATGACTAGCTGTTTCAAACATGGAGCTTGTTTTGAAAACTAGATTTAGAAATGGGCAGAATATAATTTTATATTTCTAAAAAGTCAAAGAATTCATGAAAAAGGATTCTAGGAATAAATTCAATTTAACATTTAAATGCACTATGTCTACAGTTTCTATTTTTAATACACAATAAATTTCAAATTTTCATATTAAGGACTTTAATGAAGACATTTTACATTCCTACTTGAAATTTCTTTTCATTCTGTCTCCCCCCAAACTACACAAGGTCAAGTCATTTGGGTTCTTAGGTGACGCCATATTGAATTGCAAGATACAATCAAGGAAAAGGTTGGGGGACAGCGTCTTACCTTTGGGCAATCAGCTTCTAGAGTGATTAGGAAGGGGGAGCTTATGACAAAAACGTGATATGAAACAGTTAAGTAGAAAATGGTTAAATTTAAAATTTATGGGAACAGAGGAAAATTTCTCTGACAATCACACTTGTGCTTGTATATAATATTTTCTTATTCCCACAATAATTCTGTAGCACAGATAAAACATCGTTGCTTCATTTTACATTTGTCTGGACTAAATTTTAAAAGTATTTAACTGTTCTGAGGACAAGTGAAGTAGGCAGAAAAATGAAAAGTGATGCAATCTTAAAATTATTTTCATTCCAAATATTAGTAGATTGCATTCAGAGTACTGGGTTCTTCATATAGATATTTCCAGGGCAGTGATGACCACTTCTTTTTCAGGAGGAAAGAACAAAAGCAAGCAGATCAAACACAACAGCTGTTGTGCAATATCCAGGTGTAGGCTGGTGGTTCATTACACAAGCATCAGGCATGCCCAACTTCATTTTCCACTGTAGCATAACTAAGTAGCATGCAAATATTTGTGATTTTTTTTTTCCCCATAAATAGTGCATTTGTGTTTTGAGCTCAGAATATTATGACTGAACATAAATAAAAGGAAACCTCAAGAAATAAAACTACAAGATGCTAAAAATCTTTCTAATCCCTAGCAAAATATTCTAATACTGGTTTGACACCAATATATAAAGTATAATGCAATAAAAAATATTAAAACCTTTTAGAAGGAAAGCTTGACTCCTTATCTTTTGCATTCTCCGAGGATATCAACAATGTCTTCCACACAGCAGTTTTTGCCATTTCATCAGAAATGTTTATCACAGATGGGTCATCTCTAAGCAAGAATAAAAGTAAATACACAATAAAACAATGAGCAATCAGTCTTTGTTACTTATTAACTCTATAAAAGTCCTTGAAAACTGATAGTGATGACAATAAGTAAGTGCAATTTAAGTTAAGAAATTGTTAAACCTCAAAAATCCTGAACAGTGACTTAAATATTCTCTTAAAACATCTTAGCACTTTAGTATTTTCCTCATCCAACAGCAATTAATCACAGTATAAAATCACAGCTCTGAAACTCCACCTGCTTTTAAAACAACTTTAAAAGCAATCAAAAACCTTGACAAAGTCAAAGATTTAAGAGATCTAATAAAAATGCCCCAATTAAACAAGTTAATCAGTAGCTTTAAGCAGCACTTTGTAGCCATTATGCCCTTAGCTTTACCTGGACTGCTCCAACTATGTATTCATACACTTAAGAATGATAAAGTCTTAAATGTTTTAAGAGCCTGCCTGTACATTATTCCTGACTTCATGGTTTACATATGGCTTGACATTCAGTGAGCCGTCAGTAAACTTGGTTTTCACAATGTTTTGGGGAACCACTTTATCAACCAATGTCCTGACTCTTCTTTTTAGCTGTAGGACTGTGACCCTTACAGTACAGAAAGTCAGATATTATCTGGGCAACTGTACCTAAGTAAACACACTATAGATCAATACAGATCACACCCCAAGATAAATGAAGCTTAATTATTGCTAATATAAAACAGAACAAAAAGCTGTGGACAAAAGAAGGAAAAAACCAGACCATTAGAAGTGTGATGAATCAAAAGTAAGAAATAGGCTGGGATTTTTCAGAGACACAGTTAGTTGTTTGCCTTAGGAGACATTAGGGTAACTTCATGTTAAAATGTAAGAAAGGAGGCCACTCTGAGATAGTGTTCCTATGAACTCACATTAATGCAGAGGCTACTATTACCAGATATTTCAAATCTTTATTAAGAACTTTCTTTCTGAAAACTGTAAATGACAGTAAGTGCTTATGGGCTGGCTACATGTTACTATTATCTATAACATAGGTTTTCACGCTTTTTAAGTTTTGTCAACCCTGCATCATGCCTTATCTACCCTGGACAGCTCTTGATTCACTTTACTATCTCACATAGATAGGATCTTAATTAGAATGTTTTAAAATGTTACACTGTAAGAACCTAGTTTTTCTGTTGTCTTCAAAACCTTTCCTGGCTCCCTGTTAGCATCAGGGTGAAGGGTTTGACCGGCTCCACACCTTTGTTTCACACTGTGCATGTCAGAGGCCAAGGTTCATTATGAACAACCTGATCCTGCAGTCCTGCCCAAGGGAAAACTTCAACTAGTAGGTCCTTTTCCTAGGCACTGTGAGAGCACGTGGAAACACTAGAAAAGGGCTGAGCTTATTAAATGCTGCAGTATATGGATCAGTTCACCTATCTGTACTCTACTACCAGACAAACATCCTCCTGACATTCAGTAAGCATTAAGAATAAATATTATGGCATGTTTATTTGTTTAATTGCAACTCACCTAAAAGAGGAAAGGTATATTTTACCTGTAATGTCCTTCTAGTGGTAACTGAACAGTCCCTTCCTCTTCCATTGCTAACATACTTTGCTCTTCCTAGAAGGAAGAAATTTAGACATGAGACAGGATATGATGTTGTGAAAAGTGAAATTCATGTACTTTAATCCTCTTCCCCCTTTTCTTTAAGTATTTATCTGAAGTTCTTAAAGTAAGGTACTTTTCAACTCTTAATTTAAATATTTGACATTTAAAACCCTGTATTTTAAAAGACATTTCTTCACTTAATGTTATTTTTCAATGTCAAATAGAGGTGACACTTGTAACAATAAAGAAAGAGAAAAATTAATAACACTGAGTGAGCAACTGTATGGTGAATTTTAAATATCATGCATAACAGCATGTATACATTACAATGTTAACATGCAAAATTAGGGAAGTCAAGTTTGCACACACACAGTTTTAATACTGATAAAAGTTTTATTGCAGCAAAAGGTAGTGAAACAAGACACCAAAATTAGTTTTCACTTGAACAGGGAAAAAACTTCTGTGAGCAAGAGGAAGTGAAGAGAACTAGGAGATGTATCTACCAAAAATCTTTTTGTGAAATAATTACAACTTTAGAAAATCTATTTTAGGGGGAGGGGAGAACAAAACAGTACCCCTCAAGCACCACGTCCTGCCTGCAAGAACAAAGGAAAACAAGTGTCTGTCTTTCAGACATCAACTCAAGGCTCCACAGGAGGATTCTCAAGGCTCACACCCCTGTTAGGTCACAAAAACCACAGACAGGAGGTTAAAGTGCCTTCACATGAATGTAACCATCAAATCCTGCCCTAAACTGTTGCACTGTGTGTGTGTGTAAGCGTTAGCAGACACCCAGAGACCTCCACATCTTTCTTCCCTTTATTAGATGGCTTTGTAACAGTTTACCCTGATGCCTGTTTGAAAGTGTGAGTTGGCTCTCCCAAAAAGAGAGCTCACCATTTTTCTGGTAGATCACCCAAAACCCTACATGCCTCACACACACTGGTAAGTTGGTATTAGCTGGGAGAGCCAGTACAATTTTCCAAAATAGTAGAATTTAAGTCCTCTCTACACAGAAATTTGTTTCTTCTATGTTTTCCTATTATAACTATTTTAAAAGTCACAACATTTTTTTCTCCAAATGGGAGAAGCCAGTTCGTTCATTCCTGTCTCAGGAAGACTTAATTGATTAACATTAAAGTGGCTTCCAAAGGAGGTCTGTGAGGAGAAGGCATGTATAAGATCCACTATAAATGTACAAAGCCTTGCAAAAACATGGCCTAAAAATATAAAACAACTTAAGTGATGAAATTAGGATCCAATCAAATAAGTTCCAGATCTTGTCAACTATATTTCTGAATATTCTTGTGGGTAGAAAACTTCTATTTTTAAAAGCCGTGTGATAGCAACTCTCCAATTAATTCCTTAGGCTACATGTCAGAAGTTTTATTACTAGTTAATTTTGTCATTTCCAGGCTTCACAGCTTCATAAGTTTTTGACAGTTGAACAGTTTTAATAATAGCTCCAAATATTTAGAAATGCCAAAATATGTAAAAATAACCTCTCAAAATAGACAGTGAATGAAATAAAGTAACACCAGTACATTTTCCCTGTTTTGTTTTCTGATGCCATCCTATCAAGCATGGGAAGGAAAGTGACATATAACCAAAACATAAGGATAACAAGGAATCTTTCCAATAACCAGACCCACAAGAAGAGAGCTACCTTGGTTACTTTTGGTTACTCTGAATTGCGATGACAACAGATACTGTGATGAAACAACTCTCTGGTCTGCTTCAATTCAAGGGGGAAAACAATGACTCATGTATTTTAATTTCAGCCTGATAGTTTTAAAGGCACACACTAAATAGTAAATAATCATCATGATGTTTATCACCTAGGTAAAACCTTTTCCCCAAAACATATTCTATGAAAGTATGTTGAATGTGTCAAGGAAAGCAAAGTTGTAGTTCTCCAGGTTTCAGATGAGGCAGTGAGTTGTCAAAGGTCACAGAAGAATCCTAAAGGCAGAGAAATCTAGTTTTCCTG
This sequence comes from Aquila chrysaetos chrysaetos, assembly GCF_900496995.4. Classification (NCBI taxonomy): domain Eukaryota; kingdom Metazoa; phylum Chordata; class Aves; order Accipitriformes; family Accipitridae; genus Aquila; species Aquila chrysaetos. The sequence goes on from NC_044009.1 coordinate 34,546,041, forward strand.
GTTACCTGTTCAAATTATTGGCTCATGTTCTCTTTCTGCAAATAGACTTACCAGTGGGAATCCTTACACACACCATTTCACTGGTCTCAGATCACATCTCAGGGCATCCCTAAGGATAAATTGCTGATTTATCCATTCACATTGTCTAGTTTCTGCAGTACCCTTGTACTACCAAAAGGTTATGTCTTACAAGTCCTGGACTTTTGCAGAGGTCTGCAGAGCATCTTAGAGGTCATATGCACAACTGTCCCCAGAGCACTCCCACCTAGAAGTGACCACAGCCTGCCAAGACCACGTGGCTTCACCTCCCACTGCCACCACAGCTTCATACCATGCTACTATTCAAAAGTGCTGATGCAGGACACACGACTTATTTTAAATAACCTGGCACCAACATATTCTACCTGCTGCTCCTGCAGTTAGTGTTTCCCCATCGATACTTGTCCCTCATTCATTTGGGCCCAGTGCTGAGGTTCCCTAACAGGTGACATTGATCAGGTGGCTAATAACAGGGACAAAGGACAAAGACGTCTGTCCCTTACACATACAGTTACTTTATGTTCCAACAGTTTTATATCATATGCAAACAAGCAATTCATGAACCAGCAGCTAGATGAAAATACTATCAAATAGATGCAAAACTGTTAGAAAGCTACAATTAGAAAAATAAGTGTTTCACTGTCAAAATATAGGAACATTCTGAGTAGAAATGTGTAAGAATCTGTCCTGTATCAAGTTTATAAGAAATGATCTGAAATGCACATTCTTTGAAAGGAGATGAGGAGTCCAGATCTGAAACAGTCAACTGGGTGGTAATGCCACAGGCTGTAAGTAAAAGTCAGGATTTGGTTAACAGGGGTAAGCAGCGTCACTGACCTTTTCATTAGGAAGTGGAAGTAAATTGTTTCTGCAGCAGCAGAAGGAAAATGCTGGCCCAGAGTGTAATAGGGATACTGCACAGGATTATGACACTACTGAGCGGAGAGGGCACAGGGTGATGGTGTGTGACCTATGTATGGCTCAGATGTAGCTGGACATGCCATGCCCTTCAAATTCTGCAGTGCTCTCCTCAGCATCTCTAGCAGGGACGAGACCAGTCCCAACACAGCATCAAAGTGCCCCAGGCATCTGAGGGCTTTCCTACAGACACAGGTTCATCCCTGCACATCATCTGAGCAGGTCTCAGGAGCAATCTCCAGGAGTTCTGTAGATACTATGTTATATGACAGTATGGCAGCATAAGAATCTACATCTAATAGACATCCCCACCTAAGCCTATTAGATTTGTGACCTTAAAAGGACTTATGTAAAATATGACAATATTACACTTTGGATACTGTTAACAAGTCTGCCTGTTGCATGGAATAGGCCTTATTTACAGAATTTTCTCTAACTGTCTGAAGGAGAAATTGATAAAGTGCTACACAGCAAAAAAACCTGAAACCATGACCCACCTCTTTCTCAGCATCTTCCAGTTTCTTTTTCTTGCTCTCAGGCATCAAATCATCTAACCAACTGAGCTCCCGCTTAGTAAAAAAAAAATCCATGAGTTTTCGGACAAATACCAAAGCTAGGACCTGTAAAGATGTTAATTCAAAGAATTAGGAAATTAAGCAAGTAAAACTGACAAATATGCTTGTAGAGGAATACTTTCAAAAGTGACCACAGGTTACAGCTAGAATTTTATTCTTTAATTTGGATATGCCAACAACTGGTCTTCCTTTGTTCAGATGAAGTATGGCTTTAAGCATTTAACAATCACTGAGATCAGTAGATATCTTTTATTTTCAATTAGTGAAATGATCAGAGAGAGATCACTTAAGAAGCAGAATAGATTTGTCTTTTATTTCCAGCAAGACACAGAACTATCAGTAAAGTTCCTCAGTGCATTGAACGATCTTCCTTAATGAGTGAATGTTATTTCTATAAAATGATTAAGCACTACTCCTTAAATAAAAACATCAAATAATTTTTTAATTTTTTAAGAGAAGAATTTTCCCTAAGAGAATATACAGTTGGGCTATCCACACAAATAAACAGAGTGCAACCTAGACTGTATGTTAGAAGACTATAGGTTTTATGTAGAATTTTTCCTTACTTAATACAGTATGAATTGTCCTTGAACATTGAATCAAAACAATACTGTAATTACCTGCCCACATTTAATTTTTTTTCTTCAATAATAATGATCCACAAGTGAAAAGAAAATGGATTTTTAGAAGAAATAAAAAGTATTTCATACCATCATAGGAAAGACAATGGCAGCTCTTGAAACCTTTATAATCCACAGAAGCACAAGACAACTCAGCTGAATTACAGTGAAGAGATGGACCTTTCTAAGAGGAACATGCCTCAGATAAATAAAATCTGGCTGATGCTTTGCAGGCATCCAGAATAACTTTATCCTGTCAAAAAGCTGGAAGAGAAATTTTTTAAAGTTTGCATCAAAATGAGCTGTAGGATCATCTATGCTGACATTCACACGCTGCCTAAGAGATCCTGAATATCTAAGAATTTGGCTTGTTATTCTAAAGGCAAAAACTGTGTGGAACTTCAGGAGCACAGAAAAAGACTACCTCAGTTACAATCATGAGCCATGAATCTATACTAGTCCAATGGTGTTAAAGGACTCATCTCTCTGGCTGAGCCACCAGAGTAAGAATGAGAATTGTATTATTTAAGTAAAGTTTAATTATTTGGTTAGTCATACTTCTTAAGTTCCTTTCAATTTTAATACACATTTGTGTCCCTAGGTATTTCTATAGCAGATGTGCTGAGATATTGGATTCTGCTGAATTACATTCTGTATAGTCATACTCCAGGAAACATCCTGCTCATAACTGCATAATATGTTATACGCAAAGAAAATAGTTACTTTAAAACAGTACTGCTAAGATTTCAAGTCAAGAACCCTTAAAGTTAGGCAAAGTCAGACTTCAAAGTAGACGTGAATCAATCGTGAATCAAACTGAATGGAAGCTGGTTGATCCTGTTGGGCATATGCACTATTACACCACCTTTCCAATACATTCTAAACTTCTGTTTTTCAACAACTGAGCTCTGCTTCCTTTAGCACTCAAAAAGCTGATCATGGAGGGATCTCTTCAGTCTTTTATCTCCTGTGGATGAAACTTTTTCTTTCCCCCCAGCTTACTTCACCAGACACTTTATCCCAGGCTGTTTTCTTTTCCCTATTGCACTTTCTTCACACAACCAGGATCAAAACCAAAAAAAAAAAAAAAAAAAAAAAAGAGGAAAGAATGCCAGAAAGCCAAGTGCCATGCCGTCAGGAATGTACATGAGAGGTTCTTGTTTTTCAGACCTATTTGGCACACTGACCCGAGGCTTTGTGTCAGCTGCTACGGCACAGTGATGATAGTGATGCACCATTTCTCCCTGCATGGATGAGCCATGCTATATTCACACAGTCTTCAGGAATTTCAAGTTTCAGGAATTTTTATTGAGCATGTGCAAACTGCATTTTTTTAAAGGCTTATAATTTGGCCAGATTTGAGCAGATTTCATTTTCACAGAAACAGCAAAAAGCACATCCTCCCACAAAAGCCATCTTATCAAATCTCCACTCCTTGACCCAGCTTGGGGGAGGGAAAAGGGGAGGGGGATACTATCACTTTTCCAAGTAAAGATAGCCAAATTTTAGCATGCCTTAAAAACACTCCTCAATAGTGTACTTTCTCATACCCTTGTTCTGAGAAACAGCTGAACCATATTAAGTTGAAATTATCTAAACCTCAGTAAAAGCCAAACTACACTTCTTAGAATATCAACCCAAATGATAAGAGCTAGGTAAAGTTACAAAAGAAGTCTCTGAATAGAAAACAGCAGTCAAAAACCAAGAGATGTTGCCAGCTTTGCCTATAAATAATAGAGAGGTAAAAAAAAGCAAGACATTTTTAACTTACAATCAAAAATTTAAATATAATGAAGGAAACAATCAGGCATTTTCTTTGCTCTTTGTATTTAACAACCTTTTGCACAGTGAAATTCATGTTTTCATCATGTGATTGTTCTTTCTCAATTGTTGTGGAAGATGTATCAATACCTCAACTTTCAATAACAAAGGCACACTTGAAAATTTGAGTCTTTGTGTCAGATGGGCTAAAAGATTTGACACCATGACATTTAATGCTGCAGTCATCCAGGAGAAATGGTACACAGGATACCATAACCAACCCTGACCTGAATGCTGGAGCACCTGGCTTCTGCCAGGGGCTCCTACTTAAGGCCACTGCAGGAATGCTGCCCTTCCCCTAGACTTGCCTTTCATCCCTGAGGCCACAAATTAAGCAGCATGGGACTTGCAACAGTTCCCCACTGCCTGGGGCATTTATTTGCACAGGGAAAACTTTCAAAGTCTTGCCTATGTTCGTTTTAGGGCAAGTTAGCCAAAAGCCTCATATAGGCAAAGTTCAAGATCAAGGGTACCACTACAAAGGCACTTACTTAGAAGCTGAAAAGGCAGCAGGCAAGCAAGTGAACGGCGAGGCGGGGAGAGGTAAGATAGTTGTTACTCAGTTTTTAGGCTCAGCCAAAATTCCCTTGATAAGAAGGGAGAACAGAAAAATCGGCACATAAAAAATAAAAAATTGGAGCACACTATCTAAAGGGAATAGTCTATTTAGAGAGAATCCATTTTCCTTTTTAAGTGAGTCACTTTCAAGAATTTAAGGTAGGCAACATTCTTTTAAGATTATACACAAAAGATAATAAAATAATATCATAAGAATAACTACAGATTTTATAGAAAGCATCATCAGTAACACATTCTTCATTTTACCTGAATTCCCTTTAGAGATGAAGCACCCATGTAAAGAAATACTCCATAAAGTACTGGCATAGGAATAAACTGCACAAACAAGCAGAGAAAGGGAAGAGCATATTAAATACCATTTAACAATTTTAAATGCTTCTAGAAAGACATTCTAAACAGTTGAAATTCAAAGTGCCATATGCCTGCATTAATCAGACAAGTTGTAAATTCAGAGTCACTCAATTACAAATTAATAATGTTTCTCAGAGTATAAAGCAAAATAAGAATCTGGCTCTATAGTTTTATTTTCCTCTCACGGCCAGTTACTACAATATACTTTATTCACTATTAATAAAATTAACAGAACTACACAAAAAATAAAAGTGTTTGATACATACTTAAATTCTTTACTTAAAAGACTGCGCAGGAGAGCATCTGAATAGTAAAGCTATAATCCTCAGAAAAATATTCAAGACACACACGAAATACTTCATACTGCTAAAAGAAATGTTCTGTGCTGCAAGCATTTAAAAATGGGTGAATTACTTTTACAGAATGACTTTTTAAGAGCCTATTTTAAATGTTCAGACTCTCAGTATACAGTGTGTAGGTAAAGGAATATTTCCATAGATAAGTATCTATTTTAAATACTAAATACACAAAACACATGTTCTGTGTGTTTTCAAAGTGAAGGTTTTTTGATATACCTAATAAAATACTACTGGGAAATACAAGTTCTAAGGGCTTATTGCCTTCACTGTGACAACATGCAAATCTAAATTCTGGTCTTACTGAAGCCAGTGGCAAAACTCTCACTGATTTCACAGAGGCCAGATAATTCTTAAAAACAGTAAGTATTATGTATATAGATTGTATTATACATGCATGTAACTAGACACCCAGTTTCAGGACACTGGTGAGCTGTGTTGAGTATACAGGGAGCATGAGACAATTTTCATGTTCATTTCCAAGAAATGAACACAGAATTTCTCTTGCAACTGTGAAAATATTTCTAAATTATCCAGAAATCACAAAATGTTTTTAAATTTTCTAAATAGATTTACTTACTGGTATAACTTAGCAAGACTGTTTCGTGATAATTTGCCACAGACCCAAAATATAGACAAAGGGTGAATCTTCATATACAGGTCAATGGCAGAATTCCCTTTGACTTCAGTCAGGCCAGATTTTCATTACAAGGTTTTTGTTTTAAACATGTTAGATGTCCCTAGTTAAAACATGTGTTTTAAACATGTTAGATGTCCCATTTCATTACGCAAAATCAGAATTCCACTTTAGATTATCACTGTGTAACATTATGCTAGTTAGTAATGTGCCTGGAAAGGGCACTCATTAAACAATACTGTAACAGTGAAATGTTCAGTGCAGCGCAGTATTCTTTAGCTTTTCCTTACTTCCCCAAATTACCTTCAGGATACTTGTCAAAAAGACAGACGAGCCCATAAGGATAAAAATCATGAGCCCCGTGACTCTTTGCTCCCGGATTCCAAGAAACTTTGGCTGTTCCCCTGGAGCGGAGCACTCTGACTCCAGTTTTAAGCTATTCACATGGGAAATAGAGAGTACAGTGGCTGCAACAAACCATGGCAATCCCATAATAGAGCACACTCCAAGCATGACTGCCACCATGAGTAGGTCGAGATGGTATCCACATCCTTTCTGTTAAAAAAAGTAATGACAACAAGAAGATATAAAATGACATCTGAATTAAGGAGAACACTCCTGGCAGGCATTCCTAATGAACACTTAGAGACAATTAAAAAAATTGTGACTTGTCAGAAAAAATAGCTTTCTTCTATGTGTTATCCAGGTTGGGTCAGTAGTGATGGTAAACTGGTTATCTAAGGGGAATTCCTACTAGTTCACAAGAAATGCTTAATGTTATTAGACTCATTCGAGTTATGAGTTAAGTGTACATATCATAAATCCACTTTACAATGGGCAGCAAATACCCTTCCTGCTTATAAAAGAGATACTAGTAAGACAATGGAAAATACATAAGTTTTCTGTTTTAACTAAATCTCTCCTGTGGATAACAGTAAGCAAACATCCAGCTGCACTGCCAACTTTCCACTGCACTAATCTTAATAGACCCTCCATCCACCCTTACAGAGGAGGCAGAAAATTTTGATTCTTTCCTACACAAAAATTCCTAAGTTAATATTTGCAGTCAGTTTATGCTATAAAAGGCCATAAACCCACAATGATCCTTTTAAAGTTTTTATAGATGGTAAGCACGGGATAGTAGTAAGTTTTCACTAACATACTTGCATCTTATCTAAGAACAGAGAGCTAGAAGTTAAGAGAAATTAAACTATAATTAAGCTATACATGAAATTAAATTATAAAATAATATTCATCATCAGGTACTGTTTTACCAGTTTCCCTATTCAATACTTAAAAGTAGCACCATAAACACTCATATGAGAAGTTGGTACGAAACCTTTGGTGTCGGATCATCTCTGTAGTAGTCAAATACTCTGTAAATTTACCAACAGGAGGATGTTGTTTTGCTTTTGTAGTAGTGGATAAAACTCTTTGGTCAAATCTCAGTTGCATTTAAAAACCTGCAAATACAACCTGCACTTGAAAATTACCAATGATCTGCATCAAGCTTGGTTGCATACATATCTGTTACCATAGCTTGAGAGGGATACTTCTTTTCAATTTTAGTAAGTATCCAGGACTACCACACAGCTGCAAGCAAGAGCTCAAGCTATTTTCCTTTAAAAAGTCAGGTATTTAGTTATCTCCACAAAATTCTGCAATATGGCAACAAATCCAGTGTCATGGTCTGATGAAACAGTGATGTTCATGCAAACAATGTGAATATGTTGAACAATAATTTTGCCTGTAAACCCATGCAAATGCCTTTTGACATAAAAAAAGTAACTAAACTAAACTTGGAAAGGTTTGCTACAGAGACTGCCAAAAGCTGAAATGTGCACTATTCAGAATTTGCTATGGGAAGTATAAAAAAAGAGGGGAAAACGAGTTGGAAGCAAACAAATCATTTCTTTCTGAAGACAACTTTTACTTCTAAAATGGGAAGCGTCTGGGTTTATGAAAATGTAATCCACATATCGAAATGAAAATGCCATCTTATTTGCTTACATTATTTAAAAAGGGGAATTCATATAAAGTAAAGAAAATGAAAAGAATCAACTCTAGCAACCTTCCCTCACTCCCCAAAAGTGTTTATGAGTCTTATCTCCAAGACATATCTTGACAAACTCAGAGATGTGTCAAACACAGATATTAGTTACATGCACAATGCACTCAAAGAAAGAGTTTCATTCTAAATCCTAACAGAGACACCTTTTTTTACCTTCTGACACATTTATGAGCAATGTATCTGCTAATGCATACAGAATCCGAGAGCATTTCCTCACATTCATACATGATCTGAGGAACCTGACATATGGGAAGAAAAGGAAGCATAGCAACAGGTGATGCTACACCAGACCCCAGCAAAACTAAAACGCAGCAAGACAAGGGGGCAGCCAGGAGGACCATCTGACTCCCAGATGCCAGTGCTGAAAAAACACATTCCAAAGCTTGGCAGCAAATTCCTGCATCTGTCAAGTTAACCACATGCAATGCTATGGATTGACATGAAGAGCCAGGCTGACAAAGAGGGCAAAAAAAGAACATATCAAATGTCACAATCATCCAAGAAGAGGCAGTGCAAAGTGAAGGTTGCAAATGCATTTGCTAAAGCAACTTGGGATTGGATTGCTGCTTATTAAAAGTATGTCAAAAAAAGCCTAAGCTCGCTGCATATACATGTACAGAAACCTGCTGCTAGATTTTGCCCAACAGTTTTTCAGAGGGGTGATGTCCCTTTTTCTCTCTCCATCTGTAGGCAACTAAAGTGTTAGAGAACAGAGCAGGAAGTTGTCCTATGTTGTTTTAAGAACCCATTGTGCCTCTAAAGCTCAGTTTTGTTCTTCTCCCTTCTTTAAGATAGGAAGGGCATTAAAAAAAAAAAAAAAAGGATGGGTAGAACCACAGAGAAGGATAAAGGGGGGGGGGGGGGGGGGGAAATCTTATATTACAAAATAACCCCTGAATAGTTTTTCAAAATCCAATCCAGTAGAACAACACTGTCAATATCTGATGAGGCAATTAATATTATGATACTTCAGGAAATTATTAAATTCCAGATTTTTTTTCTTTAGGTGAATGGGTATCATATTTCCAATACAGCACAGAGGATAGCACTTTTTTGATTCAGAATCTCTGTTCCAAATTACATTCATAAAGTCTTCTGTAAGGCAGCAAATCACTGACACAGGGCACAGTGTCCAACAGAGAAAAAGCATAACAATTTAAAGGGGTGCTATATAACATATAATAAACTAGCATACTCAAGTGGATTAAGGTACATTACATAACCTGAAGCAGAAAACAACAGTGAAAATACAACTATTTGACTGAATACCTTTAGTTTGTGTTCTTTTCTATTGATAATGACAGCTGTGATCTGCTGGTCCATAAAGATAAGGATAGTGCAAAGCAGGGCCGGAATTACAGCAGCTATCACTGTCCACCAAGGATTCGGCCCCAAAGGAGTAATAAACCAGCCACGATCATCTCTGGTGGGCTATAAAAAGAGAGTCATGCATGACCCGTCAGAACTCTAAGGATTACTTACATTTTAACTTCATAAGAATACATACAAAAACATTACTAGGATATGATTTCCTTTAAAATCAATCTATGTATGTAAGAGCACAGAAAAATGCTAAACTTCCTATGACACCAAAGAGAGAAATTACATATAATAAAGTCATCTGGGATATTACAGACTTGGTTGTATTTGATACATTGAGCCCAGAATTTGGAAGGCGCCCCAGAACATTTCAGTCGTCTAGGATTTGGGTAATTTGAGCCATGTTGGTCCTCACACAGAAGACATTAGGAAGCATGGAGGGGCCTGATGGGAAAGGCTCACTTACATGGGCCACTAATCAGAGAGGTTGCGTAGTACTTGGTGAACATGAAAAATTCAGAGTAGCATCACTACTCCCTGATGAGAAAAAAATATAATAAACCCATGATAGCACACTACTTTGTGAAAATAATAAGGCAGTGCAATTTATCAACAAATTACCTTAAAAGCATTTGGAACCTGAAGTTTTGGTGATGGAATCCCAATGGCATAGTCAATTAAAACCATGGACAAAATAGTGAGAAAGACAGCAAAATCGCTGACAACAGATCGTACCTACGATTATTGAGAGAAACAACAATTTTAACTAAAACATTCATGTATGAGTTAGGATTTATTTTTCTTCTCTGTTTTAAGCCAGTTTGTGCTTACAGCTAAAACTGTGCTTATTCTGATACAATTTTCTAACAGAGAAAAGATGCAGTGTCCACTTCAGCAGCAGTTAATTGAATTTGCAATGCAGATGGAATTCATGCTTACACGTGACTAATGACAACTTTTGAATTAAAAAAAAGGCACACACCTTTGTTGGGAAGTATCGGCTAGTTTTGAACTGCTTCAGTGTGGATGACAGTGTTACCGTAGAAAAGAATAAGATGACAGACCAAAAGAGGACATCTGGAACATAAGGGCCATGATGACCACAGGCTCGTCCAACAAACTCTCCATGAAACTTTTTACATTCCTATCAGGGAGAGCAAAGTAGTATTGTTCTGAAAAATATCCATGCTTACACTGATATTTTCTTTCCAATTACCCTCCTAAATTGCAAGCAGATTGTATTACTAGAAATAGTAAAATAATTTTTAGATATTTATTCTTTTTAAAATTAAAACTCCTAATGTTTGTATCTAGTCTGCATGGAAAACTCTCAAACCTTCAAAAGAATCTCTTTTTTAACCAGTATTAAATGATGAAGTCACTAAGAGATACCATAAACAAAGTCATTAATATAAAACCAGATTTATTTCAAATTGAACAAGTACACTTATTTATTTTCTGTTTACAAACACAGATTTGCACTTCTTAATTCCTTCCAAGAGAGGAAAGCGAAGTTCAAAAGCTACTATGAGGAAGGCTGCTCGTGGTGCATTCTCAAGAACTGATTTTTTGTTTTAACTTCACAGGCCAAGCAATTCAAGAAAAACTTACTTAGAATGTACAGTATTAGCCTAAAATGAGACCAATACATTTAATACCACATGGGGGCAGCACATTCCACAAATTATCTTTTTCTTAAAAAAACTGATCTGATAAAGTGCAGCAAAACCAAAATCTGTCACATTACTTCTATCCAATACAATATATGATCAAATATGCAGATACAGCAGAAAACAGGTCTAGTAATTCTCCAATACCATCCTTAGTTGTCTAAAATGATACTTGTTCCAAGTTAACAAGCAGAGAATGAAAGAGTAGCTCTAAAAACGTGAGTTACAAGCTCTAGACTCACAATCCTTTCCTTCTCCTTCCCAAATCCCTCCACACTTACTAAGCAAAAGGAAACGCAGCACCCAGAATCAGAGATTTCAGGCAGCAATATTCTGCCAGATCAGAATCTTTCAGTATCAAATGAACTGGGTCATTGACTCATCAGATTCACGTCACAATACTGTGGTTTGACATGTTATGAGAAACCTTGGCTTTGAACAAAGGCTGGCAAAAAAAAAAAACCCCACACAGTTGCTATTTGATGACTGCGAGACAAAGGAGTACAAAACTTCTTACACTTGTAGAGCAGTAAACCTGGCATAAATATGATGCACTTCTGACTGATGAAATAAAGGTTTCAGGTGGGGAAAAAATTTTTCAGGAAATCCAGAAGAAATTCTCAAGATCCTGGGACATCAAATAGAAAACTTGTCCTGGCCTGAGCTAGACCTTGATGTTGGCACAGCAAAGGGATGAATTTCATCACATACCTACTGAAAAGGATTTTGTCACAATCAGAATAAACATTTTGTTCACACTCATTTTGTCCTAGATAGCAAAAAAAAATTGTTGGTCCTACTGTTGTTTTTAAGAGAGAGTGCCAACCTAGATCTTCAGAAACCTAAAACTTAAATCAGACACAAGAAACAACAGGAAGAAATGAGCAGTAAAAAAGACAGTGGGGTGAGATTGACCAAATATTTATGGACAACTAGGTCTAATCTTTTACTGCAATTCTCTAGAACAGGAGAACTGAAGTTTCCTGATGATGCTTGCAAGAAATAAATACATGAAAGTATGAAAAATTTCAGTTATTTCTTTGACAACTATAGGGACTCATGTGGAAAGTCGGTCAGTTATACTGCTACCCGTGTAAATTCAAGTTTCAGTAATAAGCTTTTACAGAAGTTTTAAAGGGTTTTATATAATGCAGCCGGTCTTTTACATTTATAGTTAAAACAAAATCTGTTATTTTAAATCTCCTCAGCTGCAAATGTACTCTGAAAAACACTGTCAGAGATCTGAGAAAGTGAGAGGAGGAGTCTGCCCCTGCACAGATGCTCTTAAGAGTGTGCTGCAATTTTGAGAATATTCATTCTGGATTGCTGGAATCCCTCAGGCCAGCAGTTCTCAACTTTCTCTCTGCTGTTGCCACACCAACAGAGTTGAGGAGCAGTCCTTGCTACCAAGACAGGGCAGCCATGGAAGGCAGCTCTTGCTTAACTCATGATAGGAGGACACCAGTTCTTCTGCTTTCCTGCCTTTAAAATAAAAAGCAATACCTGCAGGAGACAATCCACTAGATTGGCTTTTAAGCATTTCATTTGGTTATGCCTACAATGAGGTTAATTCAGTTACATTTTTGAGAGAACCCTCCAGTTTTGTGTCTTTTGCACTCAATTCTCTTTGACTGTGTAATGAAATGATCTATTTGTGAGAAAAAGTGGTGGCCTGATCTCAATATGACATTTTCATCAAGTTGTAAATGTTGCTTTGAAGAAGGCAAACCTGAAGTATAGGTTTTTGGTTTTTTTTTTGTTTGTTTGTTTGTTTTTTTTGTTTAGAAACAAGTTACATATATATCCATGCAAGCTCCCCATACTGCTTGTAGCTTGTTCCCCCACTCTGGAAAAAAAAATTACACAACCAAGACATAATTAACACTGAAGGCCTACGTCAAGAGAGAAATTTGGCCACTGAACAGAAAAGGTTACAAAATTTCTCCCCTTCCTCTCCTTTATAGCCCGAAAAGCTGTAAGAATGTTTTAGGGGAAATAAATGCTTTTGAGTCTTTCTACACAAGGGAACTTTGGTTTTGCCATCTGGCAGAATTTAGGACAAATCCGTTGTCATTTGACATGTTTAGACTTAATCTCAGTCAAACTCTTGTGCTAGTGTATCAAGAAGTTTCCAAAGCAGGGCACAAAATGCACATACTTGCTTTAATGTGTACCATCAAAGGCTACAAAATGCTTACAAAAGGAGATAATGCTACACAGTCTATGTTAATCTTTGTTCAGTTAAATATATTTTATGCTTTATCTGAACAAATATCAGAAAAAACATGGCATTTTTTTCCAATATATTTGCTGCAGTAGGAGAGACAAAATTATTTATGCTTATGCCTTTATTTATTAAGTTCCAATATTTCACTTACTGACACAGTTAGGTTCCCCCATGGCACATCAGATGCAGATATATTGTAGTCCTGCCAGTATTGTAAGGTTTTATTGCTAGGATGTTCTGGTTCCACACAATTGCATCTGAAAAGACAAAGTAATATTTTTTTCCTTAATGATAAAAATTTGGATTAATATCTGATACATCTATCAACTTTATGACATATTGAAATTATGCTCTACTCTGCCAGATAATTTTAGTTCAAATTAATTCAGTAAACGCATGCTTTGAAGCAGTCTGTAGTTCAGTAGCTAGTGCTATTACTAGAGTATAAATTGCCGTGAGGTGCATGTGCATATATAGTATGTAACGTGACATATTTAAACCACTGTCCACAGCAAGTTCTTCCACCTATTTTCTTCCTATTTTATTGATACTTCAAGCACAGTTTGTAACACTGAGAATGTGCCAGTCCTGTTCCACCCCCTTATACCTAACACTTCCCTACATGGGGATTAGATGCTATGAACAGTTCCAGGCTGATCCGTTTCTCAAATGCAAACTGTCTGTATCCTCTTTCTTTCTCTTTACCAGAATGCCTTTGCATGCAAAACTGCCAAACTGCCCAGTCAACCATCAGGGCTCTGCAAGACCACCAGCACCAAAGGCTCTGTGAACTTCTGTGTCCATTTTTTTTCCTTTCCCCACAGCTGCTTTAAAAGCATGCTTTTCATTTTAAATGGTGTATTTTAAGATACAAAACATGATTAGGTAGTGTGGGAGGACAATACTGAAAATAGGCAATTTAAAATCAAAATTAAGTTCTTAAAGCCTCTGAAGCAACTGTGGGAGGCTACTCCTTTGACAAAGGCTTCAAAATACGCAGGATACTCTGTAGGTTCCAAGATGTCAAGTGTGCTTTGCAGTTCCCTTTAAATTAATCCTACTTTTAAAATGTATAGTACTATCTATCCTGCTAGTATTTTAACGTACTTATGATGGCTGTAAATAAATTCTGTACTCTCCTTTATGATAAAGTTTTCAGGAGTAGCTGGGGACAGGATAACATCTGACTATAGAGTGGAGAGCCAGTAAGCATACATTTGCATTCCAGTTCTAGAAAAGTATCAGTTTATTCACTTACCTACACCATGTATTTTCTCTGTGGCTGTTTGTTTCCACAAAATGACAATTCTCATCTAGATTTGTAATATTTTCTATATAAGAAATTCTACCACCTACACTATGAGTACAGAATAGTGCCACTGTATTTCAATTACAATATTATACATGTGACAACATAGAGAGAGATGCAGGTTGTCTTTGTGCAATTCCTTGCTTTTATTTTAAATGCAGCTATTTATAAAAGAAAAAACACCAACCCTTACAGCCCATGAACAAAAAGAAAAGGAAAAAAAAAAAAAAAAGCAACAGCATTCAGAGAAATAGAGGGCCTGAGCCAAAAGTCCTTGATGTAGACTGGACCTTTCAAACATATCTGATAAGCTTTTGATCAGGCCTCAAGTGCAGAATGAATGCATGTTCAATGAGTAGTTTAAAATACTACAAAATGGGTTAAATGAAGCACATCACTACTAGTGAGCTACGGTAGCATAATAAACTCAACAAACGGTATGTCTATGTTATCGCAAGGGAGTATTTGATGTTCATGCAACAATACAGAGGTGGCTATTTCAGGTTACTACTGTTTCCTGTGAGCACAGGAGCTCCCTGCCCCCCGATGTCCATCACTGATCGCAGATGGCCAGATGCTGGGCGATGGCCCACTGGGGTTTGATTACAGTAGGCCAAGGTGACGTGGGCTGTTCAATCACAGTCACTTTCTCACTAGAAGGGAAGACTGTGCATGTCACCAACACTACATGGTACAGTTACACTTGCTGCAAACTGCAAAATCACATTTAAAAGTTAGAGAAGCCAAAACTTCTATTTATTAGTCAGAAACATGACGATTGAAGCTATAGTTTAATACAGCTCACGTAGTTCACCTTCAGATGAGATCATCACCTTGTTTATTTCTATATCAATACCACTTTCCTCCTTCACAGCGTTCCAGTATGGCCTTTACCAAGTTTCACAGGCATTTACCAATGGCAGATGGTTCATCAGCAAGTAAGCAACTTGTGCAAACTCTACCCATGCAGACCAAAATCACCCTGCACCCAGCTTTTGTCACTGAATGGGTGCAGAATTAGGCCCTAACTGTAAAGATCAGATCCTGCTTTCTACCAGAAGATCATTCAAACAACAATCTCAGTGTTTTGATATATATAACATTACATTGTTTTCAATATTATATGTCTTTTGGCAACACTGACGTTTTCATATGAGACTGTATCATGGTAAAACTGTCTTCCAGCATCACACTAATTGCTTAACATTATAGAAATACGAGATAGTAAGACACTCCCTGTCCAGCCCAGAAAACACAATTGGAGGTACCGTTCAGTGCCAGAACATAGAAGATTATCTACTAAAATGTGACATTTCATAACAGATGCAATTGCTTCAATGATGACTATTTCCCAACACAACTGACCTGCAAGGAGAAACTCATATTAGTGAAATAAGGCTTTCTACTTTAATCTTTTAAAACTTTTAGTCTCTTTCACTGTCATTTTTTACTCTGAGAGGTCAGGTCTCGGAAGAAAAAGTAAAATACACTGAATTGTTAACAACTAACACATCTTTCTATTTTCTTGATAAAATATTACTCAGAAGGTTGGAATAAGTAAAAATGTATTGCCTCTTGGAGGTTCAAATGCTCTTAAGTTCTCGTAAAGTTGTTTAAAGTGCTGAGCACTTGCCCACTACAAGAGATCTATATGGAGTTTATGCTATTACCAATGAGCAAGAGACTATACATACACCTGTAAGTATATTTTCTAAGCAACATATTCAGCTCCAAATACAGTACCAACTTAGCAACGTACTCCCATGCTTTTTAGTGATAAGGAGTCAGCAATCATCTTCATTATGCTAAAAGATACAGAATGATTCATTTGATTCTCTTTCATTATGGCTAGGAAGAAACGGCTTTTTTTTCATGACTAGAATACAGGCAGGGAAGAATCTGACATTGGTTGTAGTGGCAAAAGCATAGGTGTCACTATAGTGAAAAAAAAATCTCTGCTGCCAATCTCACAATATACCCATTTCATCACACTGATGACAGAACAATTCTTTTTGCATCTTTACACTTTTGGCTACTGCAAGATGTTCTGATCTCCTGGGAGCAATTCAGTTGTCAAAACATGGGTGCCTACACACCCCATGGTATCTGTGACATCCATAATGGGTTGGCACATATGTGAGAGGGTCTACGGTGACTCGTGCCTTTGTTTTCACAGCAGCTGGAGGCTAAGAGATCTAAAATGGCACTAGATACCCAGTCACAGGTCACTCCCTTCTGTATTTAAAATGTCCGTATTTTGCGACTAGGCAGAAAACAGTGGAGCTTGCTTTCTCCTAGGGTATTTAAGCATCTAATACAGCCTATTACAAAATGGCTTATAAATCTGAGGTAGACTAATAAACCATTTCAGATGAGACAGTCTTCAGGAAATTGCTGGAGAACTGTCGTAAGATTAGAACTGACAAAAGGAAAAAGTCACAGAAAAACAATGGCCTGAAGCTGCTAGCTAGAAAAATAACCAGAGCGAGAAGTCCTTATTGCCTTCACGTCTTCCAAGGTACTCAAGAAATCTCCAGCAAATCAGGATGGGGAACAAAGGTAGATTAGAAATAATGAATTTTAGGACTGGCTAACAAACTGGCATCCTCTGGAGCCTGTACCTCTCTCCCTTTTACAGGAGGATCAAGACTTCAGCTAAGTCTTCAGCACCAATCCAACCGTGACAATATAGGCACTATAGGTCACTGATGGCACCCCCCTTCCCTTCCTTGTCCTCCCAACCTCCCCACATTTTTCCTAGCTCTTTTTGCTTTTCTTTTGTAAGTCTCAATTTCATGAATCTTTCTTTGGACAATGGGAAAGGGAACATGGGTTAGTAAATTAGAAATGTGTTATTTTATATGTAAAGTTGGGGAATAGTTTTCCCCTCCTTTGTAGATCAGCAATAAAAGATAAACATCATTGTTGCTCAACTACCAGTCAGGTGAAAGGTTCTGTACTAAAAACACTTTCATCCTGACTGTAACTTTCTGTTTACTGCAAAACAAGAAACATGTTTCCTAGGCCTATTTGTTCAACTGAAATTAACCTGGGTCTGCTGGGGGAATTCCTCTGATCTCCACTTCTTACCCTCCATTCTTCAGGCTTGTTCTTCACCATTTTCTTCTCTTTAACCTGTCATGCACGCTCTCCTCCTTACACAGACTTCAAACATGCAGCATGGTGCTAGTCCGTTCTGCTGCCATTACAGCCAGAATAAAAGCTTCGAACAAGAGCTTTGCACAGTGTTTTTGTCAGCAAATAAAACACACCTAAATGGTGCAGCTCCTTTGAAAGCCTCATGGTCATTCATCCCTAGGCAGTTGCCATTTTTCAGTATGTGTTTTCAAGAATAGGAGGCACTTACTATTGATGATTTTATCCAATTCATAAGGCACTGTTTTGGAGCTCCTATTTTTCCAGCACGTACATGTTGCAAGCTACACCTATTTATACTAGCTAAGGATCTGATCTATAAAAGATGCAACTGCAGCTTCTTCATGATTAGCCAACATACCATTTCCCCTTCCTAGAAGGGAAAAATCTCTTTCTGGCTCATTTAAGGTAGAGAATGAGATTTGCTCTATATGAATATTTATATTATTAAAAAAACAACAGGCAAGTATGACAAATAAGTTACAAAATGTGCTTGTTTAAACAATGTGTCTCACGGAATATCAGGGAACATATTTGGTAATATGAGTAGGAAGTTTTTCCCCTAAGACACAGAGTATGCTCTATGAGAGTGCTGTGCACTGATCACATAACAGAGACAGAATAAGAAGATGGTATGAAATGGAAGGTAACATCACCAATTTTCTTTTAAAAGTAAGGTATTAGAATATATGCATAAGTATTCTTTATGTTGCATTTACAAGGTTGAAGGAAAGTACATCAATAGCAGAATGCTATGCAAGTTTAGGTTGTCTCCAAATACACCATCTTCATGTGAATTATGGGCACTCGCAGAGTCTTTCTGTTTGTCTAACAACTTGTATGGGAAGGGGATGACAAAAATATCATAGGCGACTTTTCTCTGCTGTCCCATACCTACAACACCTGTATATCCCTGGCATTATATTTACCATATTCCTTCTCATGTCAACATTCATAATGATGAAATCAAAGTCTCAGTGGAGAAGAAACTGGAAACAAAATAATTAATACTGATGGGAAATGGACCTGTCAGATAAGTTCTATTCTCAGTATCACAAAACCCTTTCAAAGCACAGCTGTCATGGCAAGACAAGATTTTTTATTCATTTATTCATGAGATCTGCCACCCTGAATTAGACCACTGAGTTAAGTAGCCCATCTCTGACAATCACGAACATCAGTAGGCATCCATGTATATTCTCTTAAGTTGGAAGTCTGTATAGATTAGTTGGTGAAGTTGAGGAGGAAAACAGAAAAGCCTATAAAAGTATCTAGACAATGCACTCAGCAGCACAACAATTTCACACATACATAGAGAGAGATAAATCTGAGAGGGGGAAACTGATATTAGAATGAAAAAATCTCAAAGAATCAGGTTTCTTTGGATAGCACATCAGGAGGAGAATGTTGTTCTGTCAAGGGGAAAGTCTAGAAAACAGATTTATAATCCCATCATACCTTTGTTAACCTTGCCTGTCACTCATAAAGGTTGGTCTTTATCAGCTGCCTGGTGCAGTATGCAGTCCATGCATTCTTAGCAGCATTATGGTATGTAACTGCCATAAACAGAAGTTAACGTGCAGAAAAGCAGTGTAATTACGTGGGATATTGACAATTCATCTGAAAGCTTTCACTAAGAAATTGTCTAGGATGTCACTTCACCCTGCTTCCAAAGTTAAAAAAACATGCACCACAAGAGAAGAGATTCAGTACAATGCTGGTTCAGAAATAATATATTGTAATATACTATAATGCTATATGGTCAGCTTAAGTTTCTATTGTTCAGGTGTAGTGTATCAATACACATAAATGTCCTGTAACAAAACCACCCAAGGATTTTATGTAAGCCTTTCTAGATTTTGAAGGCATTGTGTAGACCAGCTATCAACTACAGACTGAATGCTGTGGAGAATTGCTTAACGAGGAGATCTGTTTCCAAAGTGGAGGGGATGAGTAGTAGGAAAGAATGAAGCAAGGTGGGCACTCCCTGGGCTCAAAAGAGAGAGAAAGAGAAAAATGAGTCAATTGGGTTGGGCAGACAAAGAGAGGTCCTAGAATAAAAGGAATAAAGAAAAATAATTTCTGGATTCCAGGGTTTATCAAGAAGCAAAAGGGAACCAGCAGTTAAACTCAATGATGGCAGTTGCATAATTCTGGGAGGAAGAGGGACAATCTTAGGGAAAAACACACACAATACGGCACAGTTACTTAACTGGAAAAAAAAAAAAAAACCAAACAAACAAAAACAAAAACCAAAAACTATAAAGAAAGGGAAAAGAAAAACTATATTCATATCTAAGTTCAAAGAAATCATTACAGGAATTGGAATTCAATTGCATGCCTGGGATCCTAATGAGAAATTCTGTGCTTATCATCACTGACTCTTCTCATTCCACTTGCAGCTTTATACAGGGTATAAACCAACATAATTTGCATCCAGTAATAATGTATTTAGATTAAGTCATATAGATAATGAAAGATTTAAAACTTGCTTGTGCAAACAGTGGTATGCACAAAACTAATCTTCACAATGGCTTCTAGAAGCAATGCTTTCTATAGCCTGCAAAAGATACTGAGATTGACATGAACTTGGCTCCTTAATTACATCAGAGTGGGATTTTCTACTTCTAATGCTTAAGTGCATGTCAATACCAAGACAGATTGCAATATGCATATTACTATGCCAAGAAATCACTTTAAAATTATTCAATGTAATCTGTTAATAATTGAGTAACTTCTGGTAAAGAATTATTAAAAACAACATGAATTCATCACTCTGAAAAAAGAATTAATAAAAAACAAAAGATATATAAAGTCCCAAGATCTAAGCAACCTCACACTGAGAAAGAATTCATCTTCTGTATTCTGAGATAACTATCTTAAAATGCTTGTATTTTAAAGAATACTGGATTGCTTTCTAAATCATGTTCCTTTCATCCACAATGCTTATTTTGTTTTCCTTTTGAGAACCTCTGTTTCTAATCCACCCAGTTGTAGGGTTCTCCTTTCCTAGCAAAAATGGTATCCTAATGTTTTATATACACATTAAAACTGATATGTATCAGTGTTCCAGACAGGATTCACTAACTGAAGATATATTTGCTACAGAGTAGGAAAAAGCAGGAGGAGGAGAGTACAGAAATAAGAGAGTTGCTATGCCAACCTACAAATGCTAATGGCATGACAAATACAAAAAGGTCACAGTAAAAAAAAAAACAAAAAAACAAAAAACAGATCAAAAAGTATGTGTATTTTATGTAATAAACAATGCAGCTACTGTATTTAAATTCCTTCAAAACAATGCAGTTCAAAAAGAAAAAAACTGCAGCACAGTAGCACACTGAAAATCAGGTTGTCTTTTTCCTTCTTTTGATTTAGCTCTTAAACGCCTTATTCTTTACTGTCCATATCATAAAGTTGGTGTTTTAAGAAAAAGTTACATATGAACACTGAATGGGTTTGCCTGCAAGTAGATCACCTGATGATTAGGGCCAATATTTCAAGAGAGTAACAAACAAGTATAATAAAGAAAATGAGTAAAAAGTGCATTAGGACTAGTTCTACATTAATTAGATCATGCAACAAAAGATATTTTTGTCTTTTTGAGATAGATTTCTGTAACGAACTCAAACTCTTATCTTCTACCTAAAATGGTAAATACAAATTTTTAAGAAATCTTTTAGGAGGACTTTCAGGTGATTTTCAAATATTTGGGTCTGCTTGATTTAAACAAAAAATAATCATCCCAACTGTTCTGAATGTTCTTTCTATAGTCTTCTAAGGTTTGTTATGGCAGATACTAGTAATGATTCTTGTACTCTTAAATATAAGAGGAGATGCATGCAGTACAGCCTTTTACATCAAACTCCTGCAACAGAGACTGTTTATGACAGAATTCAAACCCACCCAAAATACAGAATGGGTTTTCTTTCTCACTTGGAATATGGTTCCAATCTGGTTGAAATACCAACCATTTTAAATTACTATTTTCTTTGTCTCTCTAGTACTCCAAAGGACAGTACTAACAGCACGCCAATGACTTTTCCTGAGTCAAACTCATGTCTTCACCAGGGCAAAGGCAACAGTACTGGGATGTAGATGCACCTGTGGACATCAGAGCATCCTCAGAAAGCCCATGGCAGAAGAGATGCGGGCTGGCCCACAGCATACACTGGAAGCTTCAAATATATACAGTGTCCTGACCTATTTATCATCAACTTTTCAAGTGAGCAACAGACAGAATACAGAAAACACAGAAATTTTACAGTATAACCTGAGTTTTCCAGCATAGAATTGCAGATCCAAGAATAAAGTTTTACATAAGCTTTGGCTGCGCATTCAAAGAGAAATGAGTTGCTCAACCTTTTGAAGTTCACCCATTGCTAATTAAAGAACTGCCAAGGCTTTACTAACAATTAAAAACTTGTCTTTAAAATCCCCAAAGAGGAAAATGCAAACAGCTGTTTTAATTAGCAAAACAGCAGATACTAATTAGCTTCTGTAACAGAGTATGCTGGTCCTTTAAGGACAGGACCATTTTCAGCCCAAGTTTGTTACCCATTTAAACTGCAAGTAGAAGGACTGGAGTCAGATGCTGCAGAAAAAGCTTCTAATTCCTTGTGAAAGGAATATTCCCCAACTTCAAGTACACAAAGAAACAAGATTTTTTTTTTTCAAGTGAGCTTTTATGCTTATTTGTCTTCTAGTTTCTGATTTTTCTGGAACTGAGACATGTGCAGACATTTGAGCAGGGACCAAGGGTTATTTGAAATGTCTTGTCTTGCGGTGATCCCATGGGGATGATAATTGTGATACCTTCATGTTCTGGGCAAATGGTTACTGTGTCTGGACAGAGTAGTATGTGCATATCTGCACAGCAAACCTATGGAGTTCAGGTTGCACCAAGCCTGCTGTGAAAGCACGGGTCATTTGGGCAGCTGATGTAGAGCTGCTCCAACAGAGCACATCTTTCCATACTCCCAACTGTTGGGGCGGTTTTGAAGAACTAAGAAAAACTCAGATGAAGGAGAAAGGAAGGGAGAGAACAGAAGAGGCTGGAATTACTGCTTTGCTGTGTTCAGAGCACAGATCCTTGGAATCAGCAGATGTACTCTTACAAGATAATCGGTATGCATACTGGTGTTTCCAACAATCAGTTTTAAGGTTAAAAAAATATAAGCCACATCCCATAAGAGCTATGCTGCCTATAACCATGTCTACAGCTAGTCAGTTTGGTATTAGTGGGGTCTGTTCCCATGGACATGATATCTATAATAAACAGGATATTGCTGAAAGTAGAAGATATAACATAAATGTCGAAAGTGAAATGTAATGCAAGAGTTTAAAAGTCAATTTATTTGTACTATCTACACAGAGTGGAAGAATAACTGAGAATATAGGTATGAAATGATGACCCCATAAATAACTACAAAACTATTATATCAAATAATTTTGATAGCTATATATGTGTTTGAAACCACCAGGCAGTGGTCAATCTTTCTTCCAAACATCTGGAAGACACTTGTCCTTCAGGAATTGTGTTTGGAAAATCTAACTCATGTGCTGGTATTCCAACACTGTAGGACAGGACAGGTCAATAGCTGTAACTGGAGGACAACAATTGCTGCTCTTATACCATTCTGTGTGCTCTGCACGTTCTACATTCAATGAAGACAATTACCAAGGGCACGCAGCAAGTAAACAACACCCTTCAAAAATCAATTTGGGATTCTGATTAATGAATGGAATTTTAAATAAAACCAAAAACATTTATTTGCAAACATAAGGACTATGATAAAACACTTCCATAAAATACAGAGATACCTATCACTGTACCCCTATACAATTAAGACTGTTAATCTTATTTCTCCAAAATCTCAAGCAATATCACAGGATTCAGCTAACCATGAATAAAGCTAACTACCCAGGAATCAGTATTTCTATTTGTGTTTATGCTTTTCATTACATATTTTAACAGCTCAGCTCCACCTGCTAAATGGTTTCTGAATATTTTTTTGTCTTTGTATAGTATTTCAACATCCGTTTTTCAAAACCGTATGAGAACATTGTATTCCCTTTCCCTTTGAGACAACTACTTTCAAGTGGTAAAGGAAACAAAAATAATCCACAAACACTGTGCTATATGAGGCTCTTTAGGGTAAAATACTGACTCTATAGAAGTTAAGTGAAGTTAAATAAGACCAGAATATAACCTCAACAGCATGCATGGTCTATTCTTGATGTTTATTGCTCTCTCTTCAAATTAATAGTCCTTTGTCTACTGATTAAACTATTAGAGAGAAATAGTATTTTTTTCAGCATGATGAGAGAGTATGTCACAGCAGAACTATAGTTTCTATAATTTAACTTGTTCTGTATTAAGGTATATAATGTGCATTCAGATTCAGGATTTGCTAACTATTTTCCTAGTGATAACATATACAAAGCTCAAATGTTTTCTCTGTTGCTGCGTTTTGTTTTTCCCAGCTTAAAATGCAAATGAGACATTTGGTTGAGACACTCCTGTTTTTCCAGTGAACAGAAGATGTGGCACTGTTCAGGCATTGTTCCTTTTGGGGCCCACCCTGCTCATGCAGAGGGTTCAAACGGGTTCAGTGAAATAAAAAAGACATTTCTGGAGGGGGTTCTTCTCTGAAAATGCTTTTTAATGACATTTGAGTTGCTGAGGTGATCAGGCTTAATTGGCCTCAGGACAGACTAGGATCTTGTCCTTTACTAGAAGAACATTTTTGTTCTCATATCAGAGAAACAAGTCTATGAGTTTTTATTTCTAAATGAAACTATACTGATTAAAGCCATTCACATTTTTATTCCCCAAGTAGAATACTACCTGTCAAAACTCCACCATAAAGTAAAGCTGCTTAAATGGAGTCAAATTAAAAAATCTTGTTATTAAGAACAAATTGATTATGACAAAATCAATCACTGCTGGGAAGCACCTAACAATTCCAAATCCACTTCAGTTCTTGGAGCTTGAACTTTAACTGCCAGAGAGGTTAAAATAAAGGAGGTACATCAAATTATATCCTTCTTAGATAGGTCAATATTTCAATTTGGGAAAAAAACCCAACAGATAAATATGATATAAAAGTGTTGCCTGAACACCCAATAAAATATTATAAATCATCAGTACAAGGTTATACTAACAGATCACTGAGTTACACTTCACTAAATAAATATGTGAATAAAGACCTAAAGCTGAGGTCCCTCCAAGTCCTATGTTTTATTCTAGGACTTCCAAGTTGCATGTGTGTAAGCTTTTCCAAACTCCAAGTCAAGATATTTTTACTTAAGTAAATGTGTACTGCTTGTACACATACCTCCAGTAACTACTGCGTCCATATGCCAGCATCATGCCTAACTCAATAGCTTCCACATGTTAAGTTTGCAACTACTGCAAACCTTTCCTGCTGTGCACTGGTTTGCATCCCTCCCAGAAAAAACATAACCTATGAAAAAAAACCCCAGTGTTAACAGAAGAAATCTTACTTACGAGTACTTAGTCAGCAGATCCAAATCATTATGCATGTTGATTGGATATGTCTCACTGAGATGAAATAGCTTCTCTAAGGCCTCATAAATGAAAATGATGCAGATAAGAGAAGCAAAAGCTTCTTCAGTAAACCGGGTAATGTAGCAGACTAGGGAGCTTGCATCAGTTGCAACAAGGATGATGCACAGGATTGCAGTCCACAGTCCAATGCTAGCTCTCAGAGAAAGGTACGACAACCCATACTCTCTAAAAAAAAAAAGAAAACAAATTAAACACAGTTTATCTTTTGTCCAGCCACAGTAAATGGAGAAGAGGCAGCTCCAAAATTTCCTTTCCCTAGGGATGGGAGATTCTGGGGACAGTCTGAATCAGAAATTATTTACCTATTGTGAACTGAAGATACTGTCAAGTCACCTCTTGACCTGAGCTCTCCTCCCAATTAACAGGACACAAAGAGCTTGCACTCTCTACTAGAGTGAGCAAGCGGCTTTGAGAGCAGTCACACACATGAAGTGTATAAGCACCACCCATTTTTTATCCCATATCCTGCCTTGTGAACAGGCAACACCTGCCAATTTCTTCTTAAGCTGCAAGAACAGCTAAAACAACAACTTTCATCAAAATCCTGTATGCTTATTGCACATGATAATAGAGCTCCAAACACAATGGGTGACATTATCACAGAGAACTGAAAGGTCTACCTGAAGGTGATAAAAGTGCTAAGTGCACTTTTGGAGTGCTAAGCGGGATCTCCTACTCTATGTTGTTCAGGAGATCTTGGTGCAGAAGTCCCCATCACAGCAATAAGGCAGAAAAGCAGAAAGGATCACAGAGAAGCATGATGGTTGCCAAGATGCAGACATAATTTTTACCCACACTGTGGCAGAGGTATGTCATGTACAGCACATTAATATAAATGTGGGAATATGCTGTTCTGGCATGACACTTCACCCCTCCTCTGTTCAGGTGGAAGAAGGGCAGGGTCTATATTAGTGACTATTGAAAGATGGCACCACTGCCACTGCACTTGCTTCCTGGGTGAGAGGTAACACCTTCTGCATGAGTTAGGGATGAGATAAACCACAGATTTAAATGTATTGTTTCAGAGTAGAAAATGATACAATTAAAAAAATAAAACAACCAAACCACCATCCTGAAGCTTGCATTCCCTTCAAAACAGGTTGGGGTTTTGGTTTTTTTTAAAACAAACCAAAAAAACAACAATTTAAAAAAAAAAAAACCCACCCAAACATCAACCTTTCTGCATTACCACCAATTCACTTGTCTCAGTCACTGCATAATTTTCAGAGTCTGAAAGCTTAAGCAATGCACTCCAAAACAAACTACTGATCTTACTCTGCAGATGTTGGAACTTTGGGATCACTGTCTCTACTTTTACCTAACAACACCTGAGGGATGATGCATATCATGATCTTCACTTACTTGCAAAATTTGAATAATATCTTCTCAAATACTAAAACTGGTCCTGTGCTGCCAAGTATAGTGAGAGGCTGTCCACCAAAGAGAGAGTAGGCAATTCCAGTCATGGATGCTCCAAACAGCGATTCTATTGCACTCTGAATATGATACAAAGAGAAGTGTCCATAAATTTTCAAACAGGTTCTTTTTGCAATGTCTATAGCCTTCTAAACATTGAAACACCAATATTTAAAGGTGATTCATGCAACAGTAAGAAAATACTAACCACAAAGGTAGGAATTTAAGTTTGTTTTAAAAGTTCAGATTTAACACATACTATACGACCTTCAGTTGCTTCTCCAAGCAGACCACCAAATGTGATGACAGGAGACATGCAAGCACAGTAGAGAAACAAAAATGATGCCAGACACTGCAGACTGAGAGCATCCCTGAAGTCACTCCAGAAGAAGGGAGCTTTTCTTTTTATATCTAAAATCAATCCTCCAAAAAATCTAAAAAACATAGAACAGATCAAATTAATGAAAAAGGCATACCAAACTTTCTTCCACAGTACTCCCTTAAATATACTGCAGAGAAGCTATCGTTCCTTGATCAAATGATACATACTCATAATTCACCCTTCCCAGCAAAAGTTTCTGGGAACTCTTTCTTGATAACTTTCATCAGGAAATTGTGCTTTTAAAACAAACTAATTTGCATATTTCTTTTATAAAATCTCCATCTAATCATCCAGACCCAAAACTTCTGAACAGTTGTTAGCTCCCACACATAAAATCCTATTATTTATTATGTGAAGTGATTCTTTGCATTTGTTTAATCAGAGAGCTACCACAGTGCCCATTTGCCGACACGTCTACATATAGAGCTTCACATTCTTTATTTGAGAACCTGTTCCTAAACACACTTGATGATAGAATTGAATACAGGCCACAATTTTCCAAGAACAAGAAATGTCACCTTTTGTCATTTACTCTGTGCTAACTATAATCAAGTATTTAGGAACAAACTCTCTCTTACAATATACCACACAGTTAAAGTAAATATCCCCGCAATGCTCTTTTTCTCACAGGCACCCGATATATCAGATGTTGCTGGGGTAAAGAGGAAGATGAAGTGCCACCATCTTCTAAATATTAGAACGATCGTTTGAGCTGTCAATGACCAGGTTCACCACTGAGGGAACAGCTTACAGCCAGACTGGCCATCATCTGCTCTGCCCCACCGTGTACACTAACACTAACCTGAATCTTTAGCCTTATGCAGGTAGGAACGATATTTTAATATCAAGAGGCAGCAAGGTAAAAGAAAAGTCTATCACACAGCTACACTGAACTAAGGCAACCACGAACAGCTGATGCACTTACAGCACACCACATTAGACCAGAGAAAATAAGAATTCCTTGGGCAAATTTTTCTTTCCAATGTATGTATAACTGCAGCCACCATGGTAATCATCGCCTCATGTACTGGGACATATTATGGCTTACTGAGGTAAAAAAGAAATGCTAGAGCTGCACAACCCTTACAAAATAGTTGTAAGCATTCATAATATATGGCATAAGACTATTCCCAACTTTTCCTTCATGCTGTACAAAAATAAGAAATGTTAAAGTTTAACAGAGGTCTGACCTTTATAAATAATAGAGAAAGGAGCTTGCAATAAATACAATGTGAAAACTCAAACCCTCTTGCCCTCTCCCCGTCTCTGCAAATTAGCATGTATGTGGTATGCAAATCAGAAAAAATGCCTGAAAAAATTCATATGCCAAGGCAGTCACTTGAGAGAGAACCAGACCATCATGGTTCCTTTGGAAGTGCATCACTTAGAACACTTGAGATTTTGCACATGTTTTCACTAACTTTCCAGTGCGTTGCAGTTCTGGTCCAGAGTGTCCTCCAGGTTGTTCTGCATCCCCATGGGCTGCAGTTCCATTTGGCACTCCCGGGATCTTACGCTTCTCCTACCAGAAGGAAAAGATACTTCTCATGTGTCTTAGTAACTAAAACATAATTTTAGCAGAGGAAACAGGCTTTGAGAGTTGAAAGACTAAACGTGTAAATTTTATTGTAAGATTCATCAACATAACCTCTTCATAAGCTGTAGAGGAGTTCTGTAACGGGAAATAGTAGAAGGAATTGTGGTCTAAGATATTTAAAGAATGGATCACAGAAAATCTTGTATCAGAAAACGTTTTAAAGAGTAGCAAGCCAGGTTGCTTTGACCAATTCTTGCAATAAGCTTAGAACAAAAACAAACCATGGCTGTTCAGAATAATCAAAGATGTTTATGACCAACTACCCCTGAATTTAAGATCTTTAGATACAACTATCTATGTTTATTCAGGAGAGAACTAGTACCGAGCTACACAAAATGTCACCACTATACCGTATGCTTGCAAGACAAGGGTTCTCTTAAAGCAAATTAACAAAAACAAAAAGAAAAAAAAAAAAAAGAGCATGCAAAATGTCTATATAGTGACTCTGCTAAATGCTAAATTAATGAGACTTAATTCTACCTAGCAAAAATTCATCACAACTTTTAAAAGTGTCTGAATTTTGCAGTGTACAAACCTGAGAGGGAACATTTTTAGGTGGTTCTATTCGAATCGTTGGGTCCCACTCTCCAGGAGGGAGAACAGTAACCTGATCAAGAAACTCATCAATTCCAGACACCAAGTCATTGCGGTCCTTTGCTTTGTAAGCAACATCATGGAACACCTGTGAAAAATGGAGAAGTGTACGTGGGAGCAAAAAGAGATGGGGAAAGGAATACTTTCATAACATTTTTTTACAATGGCCCCTTTTCTCTGAAATAGAACTCTGATAGAACACACTTCCTGCAGTACCTACCAAACAAACAAACTCAACTTCAAATGACTAGAGTTTCTGGTACATAGTTTTCATAGAAGCTCCAGCTGCTATGGAAAAAAATGCTTATGGGTGCTAAATGTTCCAGAGATTTTACAGTTTAAAACACAATTAATTCCACTGGAAAGTAACTGTGTAAAATGGAATCTTCTCTGTGAAGATATCCTTGCATGTGAATATTGTTTCTCATTTTGTTAACTCCTTACAGCAGCATAATCTTGGCTGTTACAGGATCATGAAATGAACTAGAATGCTATTTGTGCATCATCAGAATGATTAGCCACATTTAATCTGGACGATTCCACATTGGAGATTCCCTATTACACACCTCCTCAGTCAGTACAAAATGACTAAAACCAAGACATGAATAAAAATACCTCATCTGTCATTAGTGTTGCAATTGACCTTCCAATCTCATGGTATTGTTGCCCTTTACCCAGTGGTCCAAGAAGAATAAACAAAAATCTACAAATAAAAGATAAATTAAAAAAAAGTGAAAGATAGATGGTTGAAAGTAACTATACATACTACAGAAATACTTATTTAAAAATTAGACTAGAAGAATCTCCAAGACAAATATTATATATAATCTCTTTCAAGATCCTCACACATGCATTTAAACATGAAGCTCTGGTTAGAAAAAATGTGAAAATAACTTCCAAAAATATATCATAAGCTTCACAGTCAGACTTGATTGAGACTATCAAAACCTTGTTATATAACAAACCTTACCTTACATAATAAATTTATGCAATTATAATCTACGTACAGAACACATTATTTAATTCTGTTAATTCAGCAAAATCAACTATTTTATGATAATAGTATTATTGCAATATTGGGGAAGTTAAATTACCCCAAATAAAAATCATTTTAAAATCATTCTTATTCCCATTAAGGCTCTAGACAGCCTCTATCTAGGCTTGGGGCTAGTAGGGTTCTATAAAATGCAGAGGACAGGTTCAAATGAAATAACTGAAGTTCTCAGTTTTGCTAAAATGCAAAAGACAATTTTTTGACTAACATTATTACCTTTTTTTTTTTTAATAAACATTTTTGCAGAAATTCTTAATTATCCTAATTTTTAATTATTTCATTTTCTTTTGGCCA
The DNA here is from genome assembly GCF_900496995.4 of Aquila chrysaetos chrysaetos. Taxonomy (NCBI): domain Eukaryota; kingdom Metazoa; phylum Chordata; class Aves; order Accipitriformes; family Accipitridae; genus Aquila; species Aquila chrysaetos. The sequence goes on from NC_044009.1 coordinate 34,576,621, forward strand.
AAAATCAAGAAATCTGTTGTTTTCCTTTTGGTGGGTTTTTTCTGTGGAAAGCTGGGAAAGGTTACAAGGAAAGGCTTCAGAAGATTTTTTCAAAGCCAGCTCAGTCCCTCAATGTTCCTTATACACAGGCAAAAATTAGAGAAGACCAAAAAAGTCATATCCAAAGTAACTACAACTTAAAGAAAATTTTGTACTGTTTATCTGACTGGAAGCAAAGATCTGAGTCTCAGCATTGCATTTCATATCATAACACTCCTTCCTGAGTGTCACAAACAACTGGAATACACTACTGCCTTCTGTCGGAATTCTATTTTTACAGAAACTAAAAGAGGGAAGGTGAAAGAGAGGCAGAATAGGTGTACAAACATATGCACAAATACAAAAAAAAGTGAGAGACTGCAATAATAGTTAAAGCAGTGAATTCAGATATGGGAGAATCACTTCGGAGTTTTGATCTGAATCAACCCCAGCAGGAAACCATGTATCTGCTGATCTATTTAAATGCTTTCTATTTGACTACAAAGTCTATTTTAGATTTTTAAAAATTCCTCATAATTTGTTCTCAGAACCAAAGTACTTCAGAAAAAGTTTCAACTTAGAAAAAAATTAATAAAAATATATGGTTAAAAGTCACGTTCACTACCATGCAAGTATCTACAAAGTAACTTTTAGAGGAGCATGATATTTACAGCATGTTCTTCATCCATTCACTGTCCTTAGCGAATCAAATCACAGTTTGTTTCTTCCCTCTATTCAATTCCTTCTTCATTTTTTTCTTCTGGATATACTTATGCATTATCACACAAGTAGCTTCAGCAGATGAAATATTCTAAGCAGCTGAATATTTCACCTTAGTATTTCATCTGCAGTATTACCAGTTTGTATAGGATAAACTGTGTATTGTAACCTAACAAGCTATCATTTCTACTTCTGTGAAGAATGATTATCTGCACACACAAACGGCATGTCTCTGAATATACCCATACATTATTTAAAGGATAAGTGGAAAGATGTCTCTAAGAGGTATCTTTGTTAAAGAACGAACCAAATTCATAACTCAGTAAATGACAAAGTTGAAGGTCACATCACCCTGTCTCCACAAGGTACTCAGAAAAACATGAAGAGAAATAAATCCAACTGTACCTTGTTGGAATCGGAACTTCAGCTAGTCCTGTAAGCAGCACTGCAGGAGATAACCTAACAAAAGCAACAACCGCACGGTCCAGGAACTCTAGTTCGCCAACTAAGATGTTTGATGCTTCAGCTCCAGGTGGTATCTTTTTCATGAAGTGTAGGTCAACCTGGGAAAGTATATTACAACCTGAAAGTTATTCACAGAGATTTTTTTCCCTCTGATTTGTTGACAGAAACTTTCTAGTCACTGCACTATAATCTTAGTTATTTCAATTACACGGTTTCTACTATTCTTGTCTGTTGAGTAACTTTTTTAAATAAAAGTGTTTCTCAAAACCAAGTAACTGCTCTTTCATTATTTGACTAATTTTTCTTGGAAACATAGTTAAAGTACTGCAAAATTAATTTATGAGGACAACAAATCACATTCAAAATCTTGTTAAGAATATAGTATTAATTTCCTAGTAATACTTTTTATCAATAATCGTAACAGCATCAATAATTTGTAACAGAATCAGTAAGTCATAACAGTAGAAGAAACGAAGACACCTTATTTTTCCATAATTAACAATTCTGGTGATCATGAATCCATAGTTGCTGTATCATAATTTCAATGAGAAGAACAGGTTCCACTACATGTAATGTTCCTTCTACTACACTAAGTGGGATGTATTTTTGGTTTTGGATTTAATGGAAGACAGTTGCCCATCTGCTGAAAATAACAGAAAATAAGCTATGACCGTGACCGTCTCAAGAGTAAACTGAAAGAACAAAGCAGAATAAAAACCTTAGAGTTTTAAGGCAGTGATGTTGACTTTTGCAGGGACAGTAGGAAAAAACGGAGAAGCAGCTTCATCGTGACATTGCTATACAAGCTCCAGGTATTTGCCTAGGAATGTGTTAATATGTATTTATTTCCTCAGTAGCAGTCTAGAGCTTACTCTGTAACAAAGATCGACATGGAGTAATAGAGTATATAATGTATGTTTGATTTCATTATGCACGAGTATTGTCTACATTTCAAAATGCATGAATTTTGTCATTTGCTTTCCTTTTATTAATCTAAACACAACAACAGCAACCAAATCCAATATAAACTGTTAAAGTGGACCATTTTAATGTCTATCTTACAGCCATCTGTCAGTACTAGTTTGCATAGTTTTTGGTAATATTTAGAAAATTGTTTTCTTGCAAATGGCTCTGGCACTAAATCAGAATTCAGATATAACACAGTTGCCTGTGTAATGAAATCTTATTTCGCTGAGATCACAAAGAGATGTCTAATGCTACCCTAAGCTAATCTAGAACAATGACCAAATACCTCACAAAGTTAAACAAGCATCAAATCAACCTGGAAGGTTGGAGACCAAGTACTTTTTCAAGTTAAAGTATCAGCGAGGCAAATTCTATTCCCCATTCAAATCACAAAATAACTCGTGAGGGTTAAATACAAAACCGAAACAGATTCACTTCGCGCCTAATTTTGGTGTCATAGGTCATTTATAGTTGAGAGAAAGGAAATAGTCTTTCGGGCACATAGCAATGTGCATTCTGTGCCAATTTTACCTTGTGAATGGATTTAACATTTAATAACTAGTGTCTCACGTACATGCTACAGTTGTCACCTTAATGTCCCACTAACATACCAATCACAGGATCAAGATTCAGATCTGAAAGAAACATTCAGTCTCCTGTCTACCAGAAAGCATTTCCAGATATGTTTCCTGTACTATTTATCAGCTTGAGATTCCAAAATCTTTTAGGTAGTGAACAGAGCCCCAGTTAGAAGAAAAATAGCTGGCAGAGAAGCATCAAACTAGGCAAATACACCCGAACCCCGGGTGTTGCTTCCACTACACGGTGAGAGCAGAGGTGGCCCTGAAGTGAATCTGGGGCAATGGCGGAAGCTACATCCTTCAAATGCTTCATCTAACCTATCCATCATATGTATCTTATCCCAAGAGGTCTTTAGCTGGAGAGACCTCACATTCATCTTAATCTGCACTCTAACCTGAGCCACATTCATGACCTGGCACTAAATAGTCCCAGTAAGCTCCGATTAAACATAAAACTAAATAACTAATGTGGAGGTCATTCCCCTCCAAGGCAACTCAAGGACTGAAAAGAGTGGTGGAGACCTCCCCCAGAAGCAAACAAATTGACATGAAGACAGACAGAAGATACCCAACATCACTTCTTAAGCAAGCCATGACACACATTAATCAAATTTATTTATAAGCAGGGCCAACCAGTATTCAAAAACAAGTCAATTATTTCACATGGTATTTGAAAGACCAAACTCTGTCAGTATGGAACCAGGGTTTGATTCAGAAATACTGTTTCCACGTGGAGCATAGGAACGTTGCCATGAGAACGGATGCGGGTGCAGTCTCTTTATAAATTTTGTATTTCAGGACAACTAGGGTTTCCTTCAGCCTCTGGCATAAGAAGCAGAGACCAGGCAGATGCAGTTGTTAAACTGCCATCCCCATCCTGCTCAGACACGGGATAAAGTGGTGCCGTGACAGATCATATCCATATCACCCCCCGAATACAAAGTCCTCACCGTGTCCCCAGAGAAAGAGGAGTGACTCATTTACAAGTACAAGCATCAGAAGTGATGTCTCCCTCTCTGTGCTACTGAAGTAACATTCAAGACAGCTTTTAGTGCCATGTCTCACATTATTCATAAATAGATACCAATACAATCAACACAGTCTCAGTGCTCTACTCAGATTAAGTCAGCTTTTTGAATCAACTCCAAAATTTGGAATATTAGAAGTAGCCCATGGGAGACAGATTAGCAAGAAGATAATATGTGAGGTAGTCAAAGGTGCTTTTTTGTAGAAGATAAATGAAATTAATATGTGGAACAAAATTGGAGCAAGAAATCACAATACTCAAGAGAAAATTAGTGCACTGCTCTACTTTCCTCTCAATCTGTGCCTATAATTCCAATTATAACCATTGGGAGTTCCTGCAATAGCACATTTCAAGGGGAAATTGTACTTTACTTATGCATCTTTAAAAAGATCCATTTATCCTTTTGAAGGCAGTCAAAAAAGGTATTTAGATTACAATCCTTTACTGTTATTTCATTCCTGCAAACAAAGGTTGTTCCCTTCATATTCCTGACAACCTTGTTGGTATCTAACACTGCCGAGGTAGCCAAAAGATGACATGTTGATCTCTGCTCAGGCCAGTTTAATTAGAAGAGCTCTTTTGATCAGCAAAGCTGCAGCACTACAGAAATAGTGAGTGAAAGATCAAATGATGCAGCCCCCATTCTTGTTTAATACAAACATCATGCAGCTAGATAACGGACTGGGATTTTGATCCTACAACACTCAAAGCAATTGGGGAAACGTCCAAGAAAAGCACTACTGAAAATCATGTCATTCCCTTTGGGTTGTTATGAGCTTCACCTCTGCACAGCTTAATTTTGAATAGATAGCTTTATTTATATTTGATATCCTTTACAAAATTTTACATCTTGATATTAGAACACTTGCCAAAACAATCAGTTTTAGTTAACACTTTTAATATAAATATCAGGAAACCAAAATCATATTTGACTTTTTAAAGCATTATAATCTTAGTTTTAAATATTTTTAAAGTATTAGCATTAAATTTTTAACAACTTGTCATTGTTTATGTATCTCCTTCCTACCTCTGTAGAAATGTGGTCCATAACACATCCCCAGCCAGCCTCCTTTCTTCTCACTCTCTTTGACAAAAAGATCTGTTTCCCATCTTTATTTCAGCCATACACCATTCGTAGTCTAGCATGTTCAGTCAAGAATTCAAATGGTGCAAATAGCTACTGCTGCTAGGAAATAAGTCTGGCACCAGATGGAGCAATCGCATAACTCTACTTTTAGCTCAGTTGCACTAACATTAAGATTTAACAGACTCAAAGTGCTGTTCTTCAGAATTTTGGTTTAAATCACCTTTCTTCACTTACTCAACCTTTGTTGTATTAATGTGTCAGCTGAAGTCATCTATCCCTGTCAGGTCTGTCATCTGTATCTAATGTGACAGTTTGTTTTAGGTACATACAGACTTCTTAAACAAATTAGGATTCTCCTTTACATTAAAGCTGAGAAGCTGTTTGCTTTTCTTTGCTATCTAACATTGAACTGTCATTGCAATCTCCACTACTGAACAGTTAACATCTTTTGTGAAGTGTACTGAAATATCTTGGCTTGCCAGAAGAATTAAGTTATAGGTTTACAGAAACACATTCTGTTTGAGACATCTGGAATCCACGAGTTCAGGTTATAAAAAGCGTAGTTTGCATTCATGCATTACTTCTACAAAAAGTAAAAATCTGAGAGGTAAATCTGAATTATAAGAATTCTGAATGACTTTCCTACTTAGATAATTTTCTGTTAATTTGTAAAAATTCCCCCTACAAATATACACCTATGACATTGTCATGCAATAAATTTATCTATGTTCCTAAACTGTGATTTCCTGTTACCAGTAATTTATCAAGAAAATGAAAAATTCTCTTTTGTTATATACAAACTGTGTTGCAGTGCACACAAAACTTTAATGCTGAAGTAAAATTTGCACTTCACAGCTTTTCCTGATACACATGGATTCATTTTATTTAATTTAGAAGATCTATTTGGTAGTCAGGAAGCTCTCTTCACCATCAGTGAACACTTACCTTGCTAAAGTCAACAGTGCTGTTTTCTCTGCTCACATCATTTTTGTTTTCAATACAGGCTGGAGCAGACTGTGGGGAAACAATCTGACCTGCTAAAAAAAGTACCGTTATTACAGAATACTAACAACTACTTCTATAAATAAAGCAACATCTAATGAAATAGCTGTTAAAGAACTACATACATTTCATATCATATGTGTATGAACCATCTAAACATGGCATTTTAATTAAAGACTTATTTAGAATAACACATTCTCAAAAGACAGAACATTTATCACATGCAGTTAGGAATGGGAGAACATAATTTAGAAAATGCAAAAGATACTCTTGAATACTGGAAGACAAACCTTCTATGCCAATTAAAGCTTACAATTTTTAAGATATTACATTTGAGGAAAGTCCTGCATTCATATAGGTTTTTCTAAGTAATTTGAGAAGCTGCCAATTTTGGGCAACACCTGTCTACAAGAATACTCCACTGAGTAAAACAGGATTACTAATTTTCATAAATTTACTCATAAGAATGTCCTGATTATAACAACAGCTACCAACCCGAGCATAAAAGTGAGCTGCTATAAAAATAGATGTGTTTGAAATTAAAATGATTTAAAAATTCAGTATTAAACAATGTGATTATTGACATGTGTAAAACAAATGTTTCATCAGACACATTTTCAAAGAATTCCAGTGAGGATTTAGTATTTTATAGAAGTTTTAAAAATATCTCAAGATGAGAAGAAGTGTTTAAACATGCCTCAGTCTTGTGTAAGCAAACAGTAAGCCTTGTGACCAACAAAATTTTGCCAACAAAAGCTCAAAAAGAAAAACAAGGATTAAGTAACAAGTATATGTCACATAAAGCACATTTTTACTTAATGTGAACATTGTCCCTGTGCACGGCCAGAGGCCACCACGCACACACCGAGGGTGTGGGGCTGGCAGTAGGGCAGCACACAAACCCCACAGGGTGACGAGCCGTTCCCTGCTTGCCTTCACTCTTCCACCCTCCCTGGCATGGCAGGAGCTGTGCACAGCTCTGAGCACCACAACAAAGTACAGGAAAAAGTACCAAATATATGAGCCAACTATCTCTTACTGCCCTAACACATACCCAGGAATAACTACAGAGTCCAACTGGCCCAGAGTCAGCATCTCGTGCCCAGCATATATTTGTTTCCATAGCAAATAAAGTCTCTCATATGACTGAGAAATGATGATGTGAAAACATTGGTTCTGGTGAAAATCAACCTAAACTTGCACAGTAACAAAGACCATATGTTCACGGTACTTGAAGATGAAGACAGTCAGAAAGTCCTAAGCTAGGCACATTGTCTGGGCAATTCAAAGAGCCACGGTGTGTCCCCTTCACACCGCTGTCACACACACTTGCAGTCCAAGCATGTCCTCAGCCACAGCCAGGAAACAGAGAGCTTCACGGGATCCAGTCTGAACAGGACAGGAGACTTGCAAGAGTATCTCAACCACTGCCAAAATACTGAAGTATCCAGCTTCTGTCACAGCTGAGCACTACAGTATCCCCAGTTGAAACACTTGCTCAAGGAAAAGGTTGGTTTTCATGCAAATCAACATCTCATTTTCCGCTAGACAAATCTCCCATGACACAAAACAATTTTTAGACTCTTGTGCTGCATCCTGGTAGCATAGCCAGAGAGATTTCACTTTGATTAGGAAGTACAGGAACAGAAGGTTTTAAAATGTATTGCTAGAAATCTTATTATTAAATGTATCACTTAAATGTAAATATTTCCATTTTCTATTGACAGATCAAAACAAGAATAGAAATTAGGTCTTTTGTTCAGCACTACAGTGAAATAAACAGAGAACGGCAAAAAAACAGACATGACAAGCATGTTAACCCAACCAAGTAGATAAAAATAAGTCAGGATTAGAATTTACATATGACAAGAATAAAGGCTTGATTTCAGAAAGCAACATATTAATGTAACATAAAGGAATTCACATTAAAAAAGACTTAATTCCTAAATGTCACAGGAGACAACTTTTGCAAATCGGAAGCCAGAAATTACTAAGTATGCAAGATGCTTATAAACGGTCATTCAATTTGTCTGTTTTAATTAGAATCTAAAGGAAAAACAGAGTTCCATCATTGTTACACCATCACCTTTACGCTAGGTATCCCCATACACTACTTCGCACTGTAATTTTTCTCTGTATTGTTTCTTTAGCAGTCTTAGATTATTTTACAGGAATCATCCTGTAGTATTAGAACTATTAAAAATAATACATACATTTTATTTCTGTACTATAAGGGGAATTACTTGTAATAATTACTCATACTAATATACATATGTTATGAAGATGTTACAGGAAAGCAACAGAAGTAGTAGTTCATTATCTTTCTGTTGCTAATTAGGGATTTACATTTATTTTTTTTTCTGGACCCAAAAATTCAAGAAAATGAGAGCAGGGATATCTGCCAGAGAGATAAAAATATTGACCAACAAAGGAGTTGGAGCATGGACCACCTGTTATAAATACTGAAGTTTTAACATCATAATCAGAGGTGTCAAAAGCCTCTAAACAATTAGCATAACAGTCCAAAGGCTAACTTTTAAATACTGTGTCCACTTTTCTTTTAGGAGAAAAATATGTAAAAATATACATAGTAAGAAATAAAAGCCACAACCAGTAAGTATGTGAAGTTTATAAGAATAGCATATGTTCTTTTTCTGTGCCAACAGAAGACCTCAAACTTTGATATACCCATATGCTGGAGTAATCTGAAAGAACACAAGTTTTACCTTGAGGCAGTAAGAGATGTTTAAATAGCTCTGCAACTTAAGACAGCTTTCTGGATCTTGGAACAAGAAGTTTGGTTTTTTACTGTATCGAATAACAATCAAAAATACAAGGTAGGGAAGACAGGTAATTTCACTTTTCACATGACAGTCATGGGGAAAGTTTTTTAAAGAGCATCTTAAACACACTGCAGGAATTCATGTTTCTTATGCAACAATACAGTCAGTAAAATGGAAATCTGGAACTTGGTCTCTGTGTGGCCCTTCAGCAGAAACATAAGACAAGGAGTACTGGTTTTTGGAGAGATTTTTGCTCCTATATACATTTAGTTTGTTAAATGCCTGTATATTTTGCACTAGATAGTAGGCAGATGCAGTGCTATGGTGGCCCTCTCCGTAGGAGCAGGACTGCAATGCTACACGGTTATTTTTATATTTGGTAGCTTCCTCTACTTCTGAGCTATGAAGCCCTAAAAATTCATAAATTAATTTAATTTTGTGTATAATTTCATGTTGACTTAAAGGAGATGTCTTTGGGGTGAATACTGTTAAGTACATAAGTAATTCCCAATGGGGTAGGACCAAAAGCATACTGATGGCAACACCTAGCGAACACTGGCATCACCATGCTACGCTGGTTTTCCAACATCATTAAAAATACTCAGTTTGCTAAAGCTTGTTGGCAACTATACACATGCTTTATCCTCAAGCCACTTTTGATTTCAGCAACTGATTGTTTCCTCTGAGTGAAGGATGCAGTTATTGGCACCATGATGGTCCCATGAAGCAATAATCAATTAAAGAGCTATGTGAATGAAGAGGGGAGCTGTCACATCACACCTAAACTAAAACAAACAAACAAAACCAAACCAAAACAAAAAACCCCAAAACCAAACAAAAAAAAGCATTTCCTTTCTGATTTCCACCAAAACGTCAACAGTCACCACTGCATCAAACTGCCTCTGGGATACAGGTACATTAAATCCAAGTTTTCTCCAAATTTTACCTTTATGATATGGGAGCCTTCACAGCGTTACGTGCAAAAGAAAAAAAAAAAAAACAACAAAAAAAACCCACAACAACCACCAAACAAACAAAACCAAACAAACAAAAACTAACACCAAACCCTAGCCAGGCTTTAAACATCTGCTCTGAGAAAAACACTTGCGATGGTTTATTACTTCTTTGAGTTGGCAATATGGGGTTTAGGCTGGTAGGAATGGTGAAGGCATAAACCATCAACTCCCTATAAGAGGGAATAAGAGCAGCAACAGCCTTGCCATTTATCCAGCTCTTTCCATGCCCTGTCCTTGACAGTTCCATTTCAGCGCTCTCAAGCAAAAAGTTTATTTACACATTGTATGGGGTAAATACAGTATTTTATTTTTTAAGAGTGCAATGTATTACTTTGAGTCCTTATAAATCTAAAGTTTAAAAGCCTTGATTTATCCTGCAGTCCATCTACATAAAGCATCTGAAGAGCTACATTCTTGGAGAATTCATCACAGAGCCATTCAGATTTTTTAAAGTATCAGTCAAACAAATGCACAATGTGGTGTCATTGAAATATCCAGCCTACATACAAAGGAACTTATACCTAAGAGATAAAACCACACTAAAATGGGTGTTAAGGCTTATCTATCTATGTATTAAAACGCCAGTATCAGCACACTTTTTAAAATCTTATTTAAAATTGTTGTACATAAAAAATGAGTGGGTTTTTTCAGATAATGTGAAATTGCCAGAGCTTTGAATAGAGCAAGAATTCACACAAAAAATATTATGTCATGCAAAGCCAAGCCACTCAAAAATCAAAATCCATCAAAATAAGGTCCGTATTTGTTACACTAATAGAGGTTTGCTTTTGAAGATAGAGCTCAGCATTTTGAGACTATTAGTCCTGCCAAATTAAAAAAAAAAATTAATCCCAGTAAATTAATGTCACATGCAACATACTCTTACTCTGTAAAATTTAAAGCTCAAGACATTTAACTATGTGTATTGTAGTTATTAATCAAAAATCCAAGAGGTCTCCAGAATGCCAATGACAAAAACCAAGAACAATGTATTCAGGTACAAATCACAGTTAATGGAAACAAATGGATGCAACTGACACATCAAAGGAAATTGAATCAGAAAAGAATTTGCTTATATTTCTAGACCATATAGATTTCTTCTCATTCAGAAAAAAAAAAAATCTGATTTGCAAGCCAGCTATAACAATCTTCAGACTTTTCACTGCAACTAATCACCAATTTTCCAAATCTAAATGGACACACTGTCCAGATCAAAAATCAAGGACTGAAAAACAGTAAGTTTTCCTAAGTATATGGTAAAATTCTAATATAACAGAGCAGTGATACCATCTTTGCAGGCTGAATTGTATATGCACCTCTTGGTGCATAACATTTTAAATCGGTGGAGAACCATGTCACTCCCATTGTACCTGTGTAACTGCAAGCAGATTTGGTGCTCACTAATGATACATAATTTAAGAGGATCAGGAAGAAGTCACTTTACCTGTTTTTCTAATGCTAGGCCTGAATCTCAAGCATAATTCACATGAAGTCATGCAGTTTTAACTAAAATGCTATGATATGCAGTTTTATAAATTGATGTAAGAAAATGAACTTATAAAGAAATAGCACTTTTTTTTCCCCAAAAACAATATAATTCCACACAAGCTTCTCTTAAGTGTGCCACAGCTGCTGACAAAGGCCTGAGGTATTTTTTAATCACTATAGCAAGAACTTGCATGCTGTCAAGAAACTGAGATGAAGACATGGGTGTATATTTGAAATGATCTGAAGCCCAAGCAAGAATAGGTATTTATACTACCTCTGAACCTTCAGGGAGTTTACAGAACCCAAAGGATAGGAGATGAGGAAGTTACAGAGATGAGATGAGCCTGTTAGAGACAGACACAACAAAGACAGAGCAAAATAAAGAAATACAAAGATGAATGATACAGTTTTATACATATAGATTACACATTTTATCATGGGTACAAGGAAGTGTGGAGAAAGAAAGAATAAATATCAGATGAAAATGTTCATAAATACAAGTTATATTTCAGTAATATAAAAACCCAGGGATAATACAAGTTGATTAAAATATATACATTTGAGAAGAACATAAAACAAGAAATACAGCATTAGCTAATCTAAGCTAGAATTAACTATCTTTGAGTTTGCCTTCTCTTCAAGGAAAGCTGGAGCAATCCACCTGATCCAGATCCAATACTGCCAGAAAACTTGGGTATCTATATGGCATTCACTGTGACTTATTCCCAAAACGAAGGAACACGGTCATGTACCTAGGAATGCCTCCCTACCCTTTTCATATGGCTCCAAGTAATGTCTGTCTCTCTCCACGTCGTAGCATTGATGTCAGAGTTTCACATGCTGTAAGCTAGCTGTGACTTACGGCATAAATGCTTGAACTGATGTTTAGGAGAGATTAGGAAAATGAGGAAAGTAACGAACACCATTACATAACTGGTAATTTAGACTTACTGGAATACTAAAGCATACTGTCCTAAATTAGACACCCAAGCATAGTCTTAAACCCCTCTGTGTGTGCTCATACTAGCATAAAACAATGAAGAAGTCCAAACCAGCCCATCATACTAACTGAAATAACTGGAAAAAGGCTTGAAAAAGAACATGTCAAAATGAACTGCTCCAGCAGCTCATGTTGTTAACTCTGAAGATCCCCAATTTAATATGCCATTGCTTTTCTTCAAGCTCTTTGGCATATTGATAAACTTCTCCTTGGAATTTCAGAATTTCTCAAAATCAGACATGATGTATAGCATAATGCAATTTTTACACTAAAAACATGTCTGCTCTGACATCAAGGGAGAAGAAGCGGTTATAAATGGCATACGTATGGCACAGAAAACAGGCACAAGATCATGTTATTATGGATAAAGAACACTTCAGGAAGGTGCACGGAAATACAATTTACAAGTCATTCAACCGGCCATGCTCCCCTACTTCCTTCCTCTTCAACTTTTATCAGTAAAAGGTCTATTAGATCTCATTACCTATATATATATACACACACACATGCGCGTGCTTATATTCTGAAGCTTAGATTAAAAGTGAAACAGCCAGTCAAAAAACTTAAAATGTTTACATGATGAAAACTTCCTTTCTGAACTACATTTTCAACAGATCAGCTACTTTTCCATGCCACACATGCTTAAATTCTGAATTGCAGAACCCTTTATAAAAGGGGAGAGGCTTATGTAATTATTTCAGCATTCCTCTAACAATAGAAAGGTATATGCAACTGTCTTTAGCTTTTTAGACCATGTCATAGGAATTTACAGGCACAGCTCTCGGGTGTCAGAGTGAAAAACCTATTGATCTCAATAAAAATAAGTTAAATTGCTTTACAAACCAAACTTTCTAAAGATGATTTACTAATGACAAAGATTCATATTTTTACCTGCCTTTTACAGTATTTATACTATAATTACTTGCCACCCTCTACTTTGGGTATTTGGTGTCAAATTAGATTTAAAAAAAAAAAAAAAAAAAAAAATCATTTTTCCTGCTCTTATGCCAAATTTGACTGTCGGTTTTTATTGGAACATCAAAAGCAGGCTTTTAATTCTCACAGTTTTGATGCTTAATGAAAAGTGAAAGTTAAACACAGCATGGCAGCATAAAAAATGCATGGTAAATCCATAGCACCCTGACATCTTAGCCCTGCAGAGGATGTGAAGAAAAGCCATTGTAAACAAAAGATAATACTACTAAATACAAAGCAAATTAATTAGATGGTCTGACAGACTCTTAAACAAAGAAAAAATGGAGGGAGAACATATGTACAACTATCTTCCAGCAAAGATATCACATTGGTCTCTCAGCAGCACAGCCATATATTGAATTTAAGTTTTTGTCTTCATTTTCAGACTTTGCTCCTGAATATCTGGAAATTGATACATTAATAAGCTAGCATAGTCAAGAACTTGGACAAAGAAGGGGGTTTGCAGCCTCAGCTGTACCACACAACCCAGATGGCAAGGACTTACAGGTCTGAACCACCTATTTTACTTTAAACTAGACTGCTGAGGATTGTTATCAGTTAAACTATCTACACTAAAACCATATTTAACCAAACTAAGAATTTCCTTTTGTGTAGAAAAAGTGTCCAAGTTCCCCTGCTTCATTTCAACAGGGGCAAATAAGTGGCCCTTCTAAAGCTCTGGCACTTGCAGTTTCTGAAAACTGATCTCTGATAGGGGTGAACTGAGCTGTAAGCTCATCAGTAGTACCTGACATGATCTGGTTTTCTCCCTGCAGTTTTCTAGGAATTAAGCTTCTCATCCAGAAAGTAAAAGCGATAACAAAATATTTTACTATTTTAATGCATTTTTTGTATTAAAAAGAGAGAACAATACTGCTACTCTTGGCAATATACGGAACATTTTGTGTTTATACCTTCTACACACTGTTTGTGCACAAATGAGAATAAACGGACTAAAATGATGTCTTGATTGCATTTTACTAGTTTGTCCTCGGTAAACAAAGATGTGTCTCACAGCACATTCTTGACAATAATATAAAGTATTTACATCCCTTAATTTTACTTTCTTTTATAAATATTCAGCTGATTTTTCTTTCTAACCTGATCCAGTTATATTTTAACAACTCGTTTTTGTATTGTTATGAGAAGCTTGTACAGACACTCCATGGCAATCGAAAAAGAAATATATAGTTGCACTGAGCATAACACTGTAGCTGAACTCTAGCATTTGGGTCATGAGGCAACGGCAGAAGAAAATGATCAGAAACCTCACTGCTGCACCTGGTCAAGCTTCTAAGGACAGCAGAGTTCCTGAAAGCTGAGCATTTCAGTGTAGATTCCTGCATAATTTACACACCATGTACTATGCCAAGTTACCCAGGGTAAAGAAATAACTAAGAGTATGCCAGAAGAGGTAGCAGTCAGTGTGCCTGAAATTAGGCAGCTCTCCAGAATCACCTCTTTCCCCACTCCTTTAATCCTGGAGTATTGGGGCAATAGTTGCCACTCAAGCCCATGAGCTGCTTATTTGCTGTTGTCTTGAAAAGGGAAAAAAATTGTGATTCCTTTTAAAACCAAAAACTTCAGACTATTTTTTCCTCTTCTAAAGCTAATACTAATTTTAGTACAGTTCAGGCAATAAAATAAGATTCGGACTTTTTAATGTAACAGGGTAATGGATGGTAAGACAGAAACTTAGAATAAACAAACGCCTCTTTGCTTTATCAGAGGGCCATCATCTATTTGAAAAGGTCAATGCAGGAGACTGCCAAATGTGCATTAGCACTTAAAGGATGCAAGTAGAAGAGCAATGCTTCAAACTGATTAAAAGACATCTGTGTCCAAAAAGATTGAGTTTGGAACTCTTCACTGTAATTTAGATAAAAAGCTGATTTACTTTTGTATAAATGGTCCTAAAATTATTTAGATTTGTATTGTTTATGGTGCATTTAACTTAATTTAAATTAACATAGTGAAAGTGACTAAGTGTTTTTTTTAACCAGGGCTTAGAGTGCTCTGAGGCATCTCTACATACGCATGTGAACTGGAATTCAGTAGTTTTTCATCTTGCACGGACAAATGAAAACCTCTAAGAATGTGTCTCCCTACTTACAGAATCACTTAACCACTGAGTATATAAAATTAGTGTGTTTAATATGGACTTAGATGCTGTGCTGATGAGAATCTATTTGGGGGGGAATTAGATAGAGAAACTTAGGCAAAAGTGAGATGTTTCTGGAGTGAATTACTGCATCAGTTCTACTAACAGACACAGAAAGTTACTGAAATTGAGCTTATGATACTTTTACAGCTTGCCCTGAGGGGTCTTTTTAAGGAGACCTACTGCCTATTTGTTACGTAAGATCTAGAGCAAAAAGCTTACAGAATGCAAGCTGCCATCTTGTGTCCTGTGGAAACTGAGGAACAGAAACATTATAGCATTAACTTTCTTAAGTGTCTCCTTAATATTTGTTTAAAGTCATCAGCAAGAGTTGCACAAATCAACAGGAAAGTTGCCTTAAAAAGGATGGACAATCATCCTACTTACTTTTACTCTTGTGCATCCATATGCATAATCACACACATCTTAATAAATATTATTTTTTCCTTACTCTTAAAATGATATTTTGGCATAATTAATATGTTTCTATTTAATATCCTTTTCAGATGAAATCATATGTTGCCTTGTAGGTCTGAGAGCCTTCCCCAGGGAAGAGGCTAGATTTAGAGCTACCTATTAAAACTATACAGCAAACAGTGAAACAAAAGGTCCTTCTTTGAAACCAAAGTTAATCTTTATACCAACAGCCCCATCTTTCCAGATCAGCTGCACTACTACTCTTTCCCCCTCTGCTCTATGCCTCACAGCATGCAGCTGCCTCTTGCACCCTGCACCTTCCCTGTGCTACGGCTGTTTCTTCACTCCTCACCTCTCAGGGAGCTTCCCAGGGGAGCTCAGCAGGGCCCTGAACCAGAGAGACAGCAGAAGGGACTAAGATTTCACTAAAACTAAGGTGATTTCTGGAATAAGAGCCACTATAGTCCAATGGTGTTCAGACAAAAACGTTGTGGGTATCGTGATGATATGGGATACAGAGGCTCAGTAATTCTGCAATGTATAATTCTAGTGAATTAACTGTAAATATTTGCAAAATTTGGCTGCAAGTTTCATAACACAGGCCTGTGTTTATGTAAATAACGAAGGGGCAACAAGAAATATCTTTCATTATGATTAACCTATAACAACAGCACAACTTATAAAGGCTTCTGTAAAAGCAAAAAAGAAAAAAGTTAAGCCAATATTTTACTGTAGAACCACTCTGCAAACATGCTCTCTCATTTTCATGAACATGATTTTCCAAAAAGTGATTTTCTGAAAAAACAAGGTACAGTTCTTGCGGCATCTCTCCAACAGTGTCATCTTGAAAAAGTTTTTCTCATTTTCCAACCCCTCAAACTCAACTATGAAATCTGAAGCACCAGCTGAACAATAGCTAATGCACACACTGTCATAGACCTAGAAACTATTCCAACAATCCATGACATTTTAACTAAATAGGCCCTGGGTAGTCAACAGAAGTCAAAAATAGACGTATCACATTTCTGGCACTAATGGACCATGTCTGCAGTTCAGAGCAACACTGTGCAAAGACGCTCAAGCTCCATCCAAAGGATCGCACAGAGTGCCTAAAGGACCAGAAGTGTACTCGAGCTGTGCTGCACCAGGGATAATGTGCCATGCCAATTACCCAGGACAGAATGGCACGCTAACACAGCTAGCCTGCTTCCAACACCTGAGCTAGTTCCCTTGAATAGCTCTGCACAGCCCTGAATTGTGCAGGATACCTGAATTTCAAATTCAAACAGGTGTGTTACTGAATGCATAAGAGGAACCACTCTCATGTAAAAGGTACCACTTTTACACAGTAGCTTTTCAGAGCAGAATCACACTGAGTTCAAGCTGTGGGGTACAAAGCACATGCAGTACTGAACAGGCAGATGTTATTGAAAACTCAAAATGCAAAATAAAGCAACGCATTACCATTTTTATCCATGGAATGGGGCTCAGACTGCTTCTTTCCAATATCAGCAAAGGATCTCACAATTGGGATCCTGTTGCTCAGCTTCTTCTGGTTCTGATGGTGATGCTGTTTCAGTAATGCCTCATGCACTCTGTGACGAACATCCTCACTGAGCTGCCCAGAACCCACCTGCTGGTCCAGAATCATATCTGAAAATATATACATAAAAATAATAAAAGAGGGGAAAGAGGAAATACTTTATTTTTTTAAATTGCAATAATAAGAATTAGTACCCTACAGGATTACAAATGAAAGGTATCAGTTCCTTTAACACAACAGAATTAAATGGTGAGTTTTATCTAGACGTGTTTCACACTTGGGAAAAAAAAAAATCAAAAAGGATGCTATTAATGCAAAAAAGTCAATCCCTCAAAAGATAGGCAGTTCCCAAATTAAGGTCACCTATGTAACTTTGCAGTCAGTCCCTAAGCACTCCCATACATAATGTATTTAAACCCAGTATTATGATGTGTATAAGGTGTCTTTTTCTTTCCAAATAACCCCTACCCCATTTGCTACAAAGGACTGGCATGCTGTGAGGGAACAACTTTTTTATTCCCTTTATACTTACCACAGGAGATCACAGCCTAGCTCTTTATTTCTTATAACTATAATTACAATACTTCCAGTACAATATAAAGAAATTGCAGTTAAGACAATACAGGAAAATTTGCTGCATCATTTGCAAATAATTAATAGGATCTCATTCTACTGCCAGATGTACATGTTCCTGCAAGAGAATCATTACATGGAGGTGTCAGTGAAACTGATCCCCCTGCTAAGAAATTACAACAATTTTTGCAGTCCACTGGCAGAAAATATTCTTACATATTCATATTCAAAACTATTTGTAAATACGTGCATTATATATTTCAAATGGGAAAGAATTGTTGAGAATTTTGTGGGATTTTTTAAATTATTATTTTTGGAAATCCTGCTAATAACGCTTTACAGAGAAAGAAAGGAAAAAAAGAAATTCTGTATCAAAGCAAGTAAAACAGCATTTAAGTACACATTGTCCTTATATAGCCATTGGAAGAAACTGTACTGCACAAAAATAGTGATATAATAAGCTGAGTCAAAAACTCCTTGTACTGAAAATTCAGACAGCTCATGATTCTGTGCTGCAGTCAGATTCATATCTACCAGTAAACTCAGTGGCAAAGCAAACAGATGAGAAAAAATAAAAAGCAGATGCATCATCAGTAGAGACATAATTTGTCAGGTCTTTGATTATTGCCAAGAGCAAGAGAAAAGAAGAGAGATAATAAAAGGCATTAAATAGTTATGCTGGTTAAAAGCAGAGTTTAATTGCTAACAGTCAACTATGCACTGTATATACATTTAAAAAACACAACAGTTTTTCTGAAGTTCCCAATATCCTCATAACAAGCCAATGTATCATATACATAACAGCTTTAAGAGCTGAACAACAAATTACCTGCATGTTTCACTTACTATGAAGAGGCTACCAACAAATCTACATCTCTATGACAGCACACACACAAAAAGACAAGGCTCAGTCCACATATAAATGCAGCTGCCAACAGATGCAAACATGAGCAGTGTATCCACATCTCGCAACTGAGTGATGCACAGGTTTTCAACGTTGCCTTTGACCCTCTCCAGCAATTACATTCTGCACAGTATTAACAACAGTGTTGACCGAACGGCTCATACCAAAGAGTAATACTGCCTGGTGGTGTGCCTAATCTAATAAAACCTGTCTTTGGGATGCTTCGCCTGACTCTGAAGGGAACTTTTATCTCCAGGGTTAACTCAAACACCACCAGGTCAGTTATCTCTGCACTCCCAGTCTAGACAAACACAGTTTTTCTATTATTTTCGACTCTAATGGAAGAGAGAGAGAGGCATAGCAGCAGGGTGAGTGACAAAAAGGCAAAAGAGAAGGTAACACAAGTTCAAGAGAAAGTCTTCAGTAGAATTTTTTCAGAAGGAGCCAAAAATTTGTAACACATGACAAAAAGAAAAGAAAGCTCCAGCTCAAAAAAAAAATAGTCATTTTCCTACTGAACTCTACTTCCTTTTGAGGAACTGCCTCTGCCCTGAGGATAAGACTATCTTCTCTTTAGATAGCCTTAGTACATGAATTCACATGTCACAGTTCCCAAAACAGGCCAGTACTTTCTGTAATGTGACAGGGTTCTTTAGAGGAAAAAAATAAATAATAAATATGTAACTTAGGGCATCTGTGCTAAAGCAGAATTGAAATTATCCTCTCCTCACTCCTTTATAATATAACTGCCAACCAAAAGACAAATTGTAGAAGATGCAAAAACAAAGATTACCTTCTTTGAGTTGCTCTAAGACAGAAATCAAAAGGAAGAGCTGAAAAAAAGTACTCCTCTAGAACAGGCAAATCTAGGGTTGTTGTCATCACCTTGCTTACAGATCAGTGGAACTCCACTTGTATGGTGTCATTCCTGGAATTACAGTATTTTTCATATTTAATATTAAAATATATTAACTGCTGAGGATATCAATATTTAAGATGATCCACATGATGAGACAAAATGCCAGGAAAAAGAAAATCATAAACCTATCCTCTTCCTTGCCTAAATGCTCCACTAGACTAGTTAACAGTCACACAAGCCATGGAGTTAGCACCAGCGTGGTGACTAATGATTTTTATTTCCTGCCAAACTGAGAAGAAAGTGGCTTACCTTGACTTTTCTTTTTTTTTACAACAACTTCCCCTTTACTGTAGCACCTCTGCCACATGTAAAAAGGGAAGATGCATTCAGATTTGGGAAGAGTGAAGATGTGTTTTCTTGCCTTGATACTCCCCCCCCCAGTTGTCATTCCTTTAATACAGACCCACTTGCAGTAGCAGCTGCAGGAGTTTAAATGCAGTCAAATTACTGCCATATTGCTGTATTTTGACCTTTTTTTCCAAGACCTGAACAGATTTGAACAGTAGTAAGAAAGACTGCCTCCATCAGCACCTATCATTATGGGATCCCACTTCAGTTTCTTCCCAAGTTTTTCAACTATCTTTTAAAAGCCTAAGCCTCTGCAATGTCAGTGATAACACTCTTGATTGCAAAGATAAGCTTGAAAACAAGAGCAACATGGTTAAATTCCAAAAGTAAGTAGCAAACAGGAGCATTTTAAACATCTCATTTTCAAAAGACTCTATTTCCTTAATTCTGTGAGAAGATGATCCTACATGTTCCCACCAGTTGAAGCTGCACCTACTTTTCTCTGCTGGTTTTGGCTGGGATAGAGTTAATTTTCTTCATAGTAGCTAGTATGAGGCTATGTTTTGGATTTGTGCTGGAAACAGTGTTGATAATGCCAAGATGCTTTAGTTACTGCTAAGCAGTGCTTACACAGAGTCAAAGCCCTTTCTGCTTCTCACCCCACCCCACCAGCGAGCAGGCTGGGGGTGCACAAGAAGTTAGGAGGGGACCCAGCTGGGACAGCTGACCCCAACTGACCAAAGGGATATTCCAGACCGTCTGATGTCATGCTCAGCATGTAAAGCTGGGGGAAGAAGGAGGATAGGGGGGCATTGGGACTGATGGCATTTGTCTTCCCAAGTAACCATTATGTGTGATGGAGCCCTGATTTCCTGGAGATGGCCTGCCAATGGGAAGTAGTGAATGAATTCCTTGTTTTGCTTTGCTTGTGTGCGTGGCTTTTGCTTTACCTATTAAACTGTCTTTATCTCAAACCATGAGTTTTCTCACTTTTACCCTTCTGATTCTCTCCCTCATCCCACTGTGATGGAGGCGAGTGAGCAGCTGCATGGTGCTTGGCTGCCAGCTGGGGTTAAACCGCAACATTTTCAAAGCCCTGTTTTTCACTCTTGTATCTACAGCGTATGGCCATTTCTCCAAACTCCATATGACAAAACAGAGTAAAGAATACAGACCTGAAACTTCACAGCACTGTACCTCAGCTACAATCCTGTGTAACAACAGAGACTCTCCAGGGTTTCTATGCTCAGCAGCAAAGGTTGGGGGATAGTTTTGTTTGTTTGTTTTAAAGAATTTTCCTCTTGAATGACCTTTTAAATTCTGCAGAGCCCCCTTCTAGCCAGACACAGCTTACCATTAGATTTTTACAAGGATGCTTCACAACCATATGGAGCTTTCAGCAAGATGCAATGTGTGGAATACCCACCAGCATAGTGTTACTCATTCCATTAACTGCTCATACCATACCACTTCTGCTGACATCAGGAACACTGAAGTAGGATGTTTCTTCTGTAAGGAATCTTGAGTCATACTGGAACCATGAAATCATTTTTTCAAGACAGACATTCTTCCTGCCCTGGTTATTTTAAAAGATTCAAAGAAACTTGGGGTTTCATATAATTTCAAGAATGTTTTCTCCATTCAGACTCAAGTTACAACACATCATTTACATAAAATTGATTATGTGAGTAAATGTGAGCAATGCAAGTACTTAAACAAGCTATTGTAGTAACTCACATGTAACTCCTGATCACCTGTGAACAATTTACCCAGGCTGTGAATTAGAACATCAGGGGTGCAGACACTTCAAATCAGTTCAAATGCAGTGTGGCTCATGCGTTGCCCAACACAGCAAACTGCATCTGTCCCACCTCTAGGATCAGCAAGGATGCAAAAGCAGGTTGGCTGCTTCCACTCACTCTGGAGACATCTATTACACACTGCAGCTTTGTACAGGGACATGCAGCCAGATCCACATGGAGCCATACCAGGTCCAAGCAAATGAGCAATAAGGAGACACTCAAGTGTGGCCACAGCTCATTCCCCATTGCTCCAGGTTCACAGTGTGCCCATCACCTCACATGCAATACTACATGAAACTCCCAGGTGAAACACTGAATAAATTTACAGAAGGTACACTGCATTTGCATCAAAATACCTGCGAAGTCCAAAAATATATTTTTAACAGGTAAACAGGCCAAACCGGGCCTGACTTTTGCAGTGGCGAGTAAAGAAACAAGATCCAGAGTGCCTTTTTTTTTTTTTTAAGCTGTGTACCAGATGAAATATAAGCTTTGAATTGCTGGGCTTATATTCTCCTGATATAGGCTGACATTGACAGTTTACAGCAGAAGAAACTGAGCTCAGTATATACCAGCAAAGTTGCCAGTATTTACACCTCTCAATCTTCCAAATTTTGTAACTGTGCAATTGCAAGACAAAATGAGAGATTAATGACAAAAAATATAACACACAGGCTTTTGTGTGCGTCATGATTGCAGTGACAGCTGACTACAAAACCTAATTTAAAAGCCAAGGTTTGTTTGCTTTGTGGTTGTTTTCTTTCCCTTAAATACACACAAGAAGAAAACACAAGCAACCCTAAAGCAGTGCTTTACGGAAAACATTCAGTTGAAATGCTGTCCTTCATCTTAACCTGTCTCTAATAGGAACCTGAATATACACTTCCCTAGTGAGTTAGGCACTAGAAGCAATAGAAAACTAACAATTAGGATTCTTGGGCTGCGTTTGTGAACCAAGACCCATTTACAGTGTTTACAAGGGTGATTATAAACAAGCTATCTAAGCCAGCAGATTTAGCCCGCTCATCCAAGGAGGCAGAGCGTTCCAGTGCACTGAGAGACAGATTCTATTTCCAGCTCCACCTGAAATTACTTTGTTCAACTCCTCAGCTGAATGACTTGAAAAGGAAAGACAGAGAGTGGAAAAGGTCTGCTTTTTAAAGAGCAAGTATTTCACAAAACTGTAAATACTAGAGACGAGGCTAAAATTCCCAACTTGCAGCTCAGAGAGCAACTACAGTTGCCAAAGTGAATGCTACCAAAAGAAGAACAGAGACCTCATAAAACAATATATTTTGCACCTCTAAACAGAACAAGAGCCATGAGTGACATTGGTTCTGTCTCTAGACACAAAATGAAAGCTGAGGTTGACTTGTGCAATCTAAAAAATTCCCAGATTTGTGGTTAACACGGGAAAATACAAAAAAACCCCACCATGCTACTTAGAAGTTGGTATGAGATTTACAATTTACCCACAGACAAAGGAACAAAACCTCATAGAGATTTCTCTGTAGAGGTAATCACCGCATGGTAAGCTGTAAATAAAGAAAACAAATGCAAAAACCTGGGTAAGTAAGAAGGTGAAAGCTGAACAAAAGACAGGTGTTGGGTCAAACAGAGAAACAGACTGCTCACAGGCAATCCCACGCTTTGTTACAGTGTTTGTAATAAAAGTTAAATTTACCATAAAAGCACTGTCATAAACATAACACAACATGGGTGTTGCAGCTGAAACAAAAGGCTCCAGTGAAATAAAATCTAAACTGGAGCCAGTTTAAATATATCATTATTATGGAGTAATATAGCTTAAAGCAAACAAAGGCTTGTTCAGATTGAAAGCTTAACATGATATTACCGAAATCAATAAAATTGCACACTTGGGATGTAATGCCCTGAGTTGTTGAGCACAGACTCCAGTGACCTCAATCACAAGATTAAGCTGTTACACAGATTGAAAATTCAATCGTGAGGAACATATGAAAAACTGACTGCTTGGGAAAAAACAGTCAGCTCTCTGGATTGGAAAGCATGGGAATATTTAAAATTTAATTTAAAAAATAAACTTTTACTACATTTAAGCTATTTAAAATAAATGGGACTATCTAATATTTCAAATGTGCAAGTTGCCAAAGCACCACTGTGCAACACTGAGGCCACAGTTTGTATCTGACAAGGTTTGACATTTGTTCACAGTACACTCTGCACAACTACAAGAAAATGCAAGATCTGTGATTCATGTTGTAAAGAAAGTATTGCCATTAAAGGCTGGACCGAACAGTTTTTGAACCAAACAACAGAAAATGGCATCATATGTTAAGTAGAAGAACCTTTTGGGTTCATTCAGTGGTTACAATCAAAAAAACAGATGGTAATCTGAGAAACTACATGGCTTCAAAGGAACTAAATGAAAATATCAAAAGAGAACATTTTCATCTGCCAACTTGAACAACACAGTGAAGCTGCTCTCTAATGGTGCAGCCAGATTCTGGCAAATACCTCCTCAAGAGACAAGTTCCAAAATAAATTGTTTTGATTACATAGATTTTTCAGACTTCCTTTTAGCATATGTTCTATACAGAAGTGATCGATAAAAATATTACTACATCAAATGTTCAAAGGAATTCCTTGTGCATGGAGTGCTAGCTTACCGATATAGGAGCCTCTGCAAAGACATATGAAAAAAGAATGTCACATACTATAAATAGCAATTAAAAAACCCTAAAATATGTTTAATAAAAAAAAAATACATTTTTAAGCAGGATAAAGTACAGCAGAGGAATTGAGCTCTTTTCAAGAGAAAAGTAAAATCCATCTTACAAAAATTTAAGAACAACTTGAGAAACTTCAGGAATAAACATGCTGTTTTGCTGCATGATGACAACGTTGGAAATTAATTTCAGAAGTCTCTATTATGATAAGATATTGTCTGTGAATCCAGCATCACAGGTACCAATAAGCTTTTTATCAACAAAGAAAACTGGGTGGCTGTCCAAAGAAATTTACAGTCTTTTAGATCAAGTCATTTTTTAATAAGACAGTTGGAATGAAAAAGAATCTAATAAAGAATGGACATGCTGGAAGACAGGATGATTTAAAAATTCTCACCCCATCACTGGTGCCAAAATATTTTTACACAGAACCATCAGAGTTTCCAGGGATGGAATATAAAATGTTCTGAAAGCCATGCAAGCAGTATAAAAGATGGTTTTCATCTGTAGATTTTACCACAAGCCCATTCAGGTCTAAAACGTAGACTTTAATAACAGAAATTTTCAAGGGCTAAGTGCTGAGAGTTTAATGCCCTAGTGAATAAGTGTTTATAGATTAAAAGCCTTGACTAAAACAAATAGGAAGTCTTTGTCTCAATTTAGCAACAAAGATTAAGTATACCTCTTTCAAGGATATGAAGACTGGCACTACATTTACAGAAATACAATTTGATATTGGAATATAGCCCAGATAGCAACACATTACCAACAAATACACACAACACATTTCTCCCTAACAAAGTGTTAGGGCAAGTAAAAAGAAAGTAGGTGTGCACAGTTAGTTTACTTGTTCTCAAAAGATATGATGCACTATAGTAATGCAGTAAAATTGTCAACAGATTGCATTAAAAACCAAAAGTCATAGTAATAAACTATGAATCAGAAGTACAAGAACCAAAGTTAATTTAAGAGCACCACTTAAGACCACAGGGTATAATCTATTTTTGCAAATTCTCCAACATGGGATATACACAGTAGCATTGAAAATAACAACCAAAAGTGACCAACAGGATCACTGGACCAGCCTAGCATGAGAATGGCTAGCAAGCAAAATAAGATGACAGTTAAATGTTGAAAAAAATTGAAGCCAACAGGTGAGAGCAACCATTTCTTTAAATTCTGAAGTGTCAGGACTGTGAGATACAACTGGAATACATACCAACTCCAGGGTGAAAACAATGTTTGCATTGTATAGAACACAACAGTAGTATTGTAACTACTGACAGTGAATAGCAACTGAGTAGAACAGACAAGAAAGGATTTCCTGAGAGATACAAGTTCTGCCTAATCTTCAGGTCCAGCAGCCATTTATATGGAAAAAGAGCGGCCTGTCATATTATTTGGAATTATCAAATTTCTAACATACTTAGCACACCTATCTTGGTGGCGTCCTTGTCACCACTACTATTAGTCTCTCCTCCTCCCAGTGCTGCCCAATGTGTGGCACATTCTTTGTAACATTTTGCAAGCACTGGAGAGCAGGAACTACATATGTAGCATCAGAGTAACAAATTACAAAGGAACTTGATTGAAGAAGAGGAAAACAGCACTACTACAACACAAATAATAGTAACGGAGAAAAGTAAATGGAATAGGAACTTTATTGGGGCAGCAGAATAATCTCTTCAAAGAAACCTGACACAGAACATGGGTAATTTACAGAATGATTCACTTGCCAGAAAAACCTGCTGCAAAGTTGTTCAAAAAAACCAAACCCCCACCCCCCACCCCAAAAAAAAACCAAAACCAACCTCATTGCTTATTGAATCTGCAGACGGAAAAAAAAAATCCTCTCGCAAAGCAAGACCCATGCAAACCTTATCATGTGTCACATCACTTTATCAGAAAGGGATGCCTGCCAGTTCAGACAAATAAAACAACAAATGAAATACACCCAAATCTGCCACAACAACAGATACCTTTGAAGTTAAAATGGTACATGCCAATTCATGAAAGTCATCCTAAAGCCCCTTCTCAGAAGAAACAAGTTGTCCTAATCAAAAAATCAAGATATCCCAGAAGTAAGACTGATTCAAAATAGCATTACAGTAACTCATCAAATTCTCTACTGAAGGACAACTTATATTTGTGATGAGTTTCAAAACAAAATTAGTATTGTGAATGCTCAAATCCTTGGACACACTAACTAAACAAACAAACAAGATGACTACAACTAACTAGGGATTAAGACATTATAAACATGAATTCATTGTGGTCTCACTATACAGTATCTTCCAAAAACAGAAAAAAAGGAAGTTTGCTGAAGTTATTTTTATTGCATTAATCCTTACTTTTTTACCTACTTAAACAAAAACAATTCTGGAAGTGATCTCTTAGCTGACTATGGAATAAGTTGAGTGATTTCTGGATTAAAAATGTAAAGCTCAAATTTAAGCAAAAAAGCAATAAAAGAACATCAAGTTGCTGATCTAAGTACTTCTTGATTATTTTTTAAAAATCAAAAAATAATAAAGCAGCATACTGATAAACACCTTTGTTGTTTCAAATCAGCTGCTTATTCTTCATGTTTATCTTTTATCACTATCAAAGCAAATTTTGAAGCTCTGATTCAGGCCATGATTCACGGGAGAATCAGATCTCGGCACAGCAGAAACCCACACAAGTTTCTGCAGATTTGGATTAATAATATCTTGTGTCAGTTTGACATAAACAATTTGGGAAAGGTAAATGCAAAAAGCAGCTACCACTATCTGAGCCGATTTTAATTCCACTGTTAAATACAGCCCACTGGACAATATCTCACTTACCCGATACTGTAAATAACTAAAATAAATTTTATCTGGCCCTTATGCTGACCTATATATCACCCATAAAGCAGTTTTCTTGATAATCCTGAGTGTTAGAAAATTTTCTTGCTCTGCCTTTTGTACCTTTACATAGACAAAAGTTTTCTATTTTCATTTCTGTATGTTACATTTTCTGTTAACACGCTACCTTGCGCCTGTGACAAGGCAACAAGGCAGCCCCAACAACCACTCATGCACCATTTCTCTGTGCATGTGCTCTTTTCCTAAATTCACATCTGTTAATCATGTTTGATCTTCAAGCAAAGTTTGCAATATGGAGAATACCATAAATCTAATATAATATTTGTATAAAATAGCAATATTTGTATAATTTGTATAAAATATCAAATCTATGATTTACAGCACCATTTTCAGAAACATTGTGAAATACAATAAGGTAGAAGCAACACAAAACTTTTAAGTAGATGTGAGATATGCAAGGATACCACTCCAATAACCATCATGAGCATGAGACTAGCTCTTACTAAGGGTAGATAAACAGAAAATTAGAGACCTCACATTACAAAATAGTACAGCTCTTTGCTCTGTGCCTTTTCTGCTGGAAGGGACAGATATTTTTAAACAGCAGCAGCAAGGACACAACACTAGAAACTTGCTAAAGCACATGAGCCCTTGGAGAGGGTGTTATTTTAATGATGAGTTTTGAAGCCTAATGTAAATATATTTATGTTATAATACATACATTATCCCTGTCTTGATAGACTAGAGAAACTTTATCTTCAGTTCTTGTCTACTAATAAATTTATTTATAAATTATCTAATTCAAATTAGCTGCTGTATTTGGGAAGGGAAATAAACATATCAGATTGTACTGCACGATTCTAGCACAGCCATGCAACCTTTTTAGTTTTAGGACTCCTTGAGGCTGTGCATTACAGGTCTGTACTATACAGCCCCTAACAACCTGTTTTATTACAGTAACAAATGCACTACCAAAACAAAAAGTGCCCTGCAGTAATTAGTTACAGCCTTTATGGGAAACTCCAGGAATGCAGAAAATGGCATTCAGTCACAATCTCACTTATACTTTTGGAAGACAAGACTCATCCATTATGTTCTCTCTTGCTTTCTGCTTCTGTTGTTCTCAAAAGCTCTAGAACTGCAACTGCCAAATACACCTTTACTGGAAAAAATGCACTCAACTTTAATTAAAGAAGTTTACGTACCTTAAAATTTTTAAAAACATACACTTAATACTACTGTTCTTGATTTCATTCTCAACTCAGAGACATGTTTTTTAAACTGGTCTGTCTTCATGTAACATAATTATGATGAATACTTCCCTATAATTTAATTTTTTTTAAGCTAGATTGTCTGCAATTAGCATAGCAGTAGATTCAGTTTGTGGAAGTTAGCACATGCATCATTCACAATGTGAGGTGGCACAGTAGAAGCAGAGAACATGCCAGTTCTAATGAAATGTATCCAAACTGTCGTCTCTGCTCCATTTTCATTTTCTCCTTTACATAAAAATTGATTCTGAAAATAGCAAAGTCTATACAAAAAATAAAAAATATTTACCAGTTGTGTCAGACATTAGATTATTCTCTAATATAAACTGAGTAAAATATTTCCTAAGAGTTTCTAAACTGAACTGATTATTATGCAATAGCTTTCTTGTAAGCAGTCTTGTAAACACTTGATTTTTATGATTAATTTTCATAACTAATAAATGCAACATCAATACATACCTGCAATTTCTTCTATGGAGTTAGCTCTCATGTCCAAAAGAACTGTGCCATTCAGGATACAGCTTCTCAGCTCAAACAAGCTATGAAGTGACAGTGTGGCAACATACGGTTTGCTCCACCTCTCTCCACCATCCTCTACATCCTCCTCAAACTTCAACCACCTGTACAAACAACCAATTTTATAACTCCATTGTGCATAAGAAATGAAAAATAAATTAATTCCATGGATATTGAAAGATCACTGTTAAACTTTATTCTTTCTTTGTAGGAAATACAAGAAACTTCCCTTGCCTGCTTCTTCCCATATAATGCTGTATTATGCCATCTTTTAAGATAAATTCCAACCACGGAGATGAAGAGAAGTGTATTAAGTAATCATTATTGTACTTTACAAAAAAGTTTGAGTAGTTCTTTGGCATACAGTGATATTTCTATGATAGAACAACAAGTAGTACGAAAAGGATAGAAGAGAAGAATTTGTGGTAGAGAAAAAGAAAAGCTACATGTAATAAGAACGCTAGAGACAACTTTCTCCATTTAGTCTTCACTTTGGACTAAACACAACAGAGAAGAGACATTTTTCATTTAAAGTAACTATATTGATATATTCACACTTCACAGAATCTGCAATTGTTATCACCACCATAATCTTTTCACAAAAGACACTGTTACAAACTTTCTTGGTTTAAGTTAAGTTAGTTAGTTACTGCACTAAGCTACTCATAAAGGCAGTAAAACACTATGCAAAATTTAGGCTATTTTTCATTTAAAAGTTCAGTCAATCAAAATGAAAAACCTCACAGGCACATACACACACACACACAAGCAATGTGCCTTGTGAACAGTCTTTCAAGCCCCAGAATATGGGCCTTATTCAGACAAAACAGCCACGTGAATGACATGAAATAGCACTTCAGAATCTAGTAACCACATCGTATCTCACTATTTTGAGTGTCATTTGCCTGTTCTCAGGTTCAGTGTAAAACTGGACAGATTTCAATAAAGTAAAAGGGTACATGAAACTGGCATGAGAGGATCAAGTCTTTTCTTACTAGCCAGCTGGATGAACTTTCTTGCGTGACTTAATTGTTTACTGACAAAAATTACACTAAAAATGTTAAAAGAATACTAAACCAACAAACAAACAAAAAAAAAAAAACAGAAAAGTCTGTTGACATATGCAAAAGTGTTTTAAATTAAAGTTATTAAGTCTTTCAAGCATATGCAGATGCTGCTGCGTGAAGCCATGCAGCCTGCCACCTTGGCAAGGTTTGAACAGCTGCGGCCACTGCACAAGCCTCTATCACTTGACTCAACAGCACTCAGCTATTTTATGTGGACCAGAGATAGCAGAGAAGTCAAGCAGAGCCTCACACCTTGACAGCACCTTCACACTTATTTCCAGACAGCAGGGAAGCACAGAGCCTTAACACCTCTAAAGCTAAGCAATTTCCAGTTTTACCAAGCCTCGCAGCCCAGTAACACTGCAATCACAGCGGTCCTGGCTCACCTGCCTAGCTCTGCTCCTACTTGTAAAATAGCCTGTGTACCCATATTTTAGATACTTTCCTCCTTTCGGTCCCTGTGTACCAGATTCTTCCCCTTCTAATGCAATCCTGCAAGCAGCCACCACTTCAGTGACCCACTCATCACCAGCATATCTGCTCCCTTCCCAATACATTCCATTTCTTCTAACTGTACCAGCTGCCTCCTGATCACTCTCCCATTATTTGCATACACAATTTGCCCCTAACTCCTCGTCTCCTCCAAAATCTCCAGTCTCCTGTGTCTAGCCCTCTCCTCCTCTTTGTATTGAAACATTTTTCCCTCCATTTCCTCTGTGCTGGCCAGTTCCTGTATCTCAGCTTTGCACATGAGACCTCCTTCTCCTCCATCAGACTTCTGTTCTCCACTCCCTTCATTGCAACCTCTCTTCTCTTCCCAGCCTAGCCAGGCTATCTCCTTTACCTTTTCATTCTTCCAGAGAAGCAGCAAGAGGGACACAGCACACACAAAAATTTGCTTCCACAGAGTTGAACCATGAAATTGAATTTGCACATGCAAATGAGGTTTTCCAGATAGATTTTCAAAGCAATGTCCAAATGGACATCAAACACAAATTAACAGACCCCACCAAATTCAAAGCCACGGTTTGAAAGGGATGAGCTACAACAACTCAGGAAAGTTACCAAGAAACATGTGAGAAGGAAAAAAAAGTTCTTCATTTTTTCCATTTTGCAGTTGCACTTGAACTCCGTAAGAAGATGCTGCTCCTAGCTTACTCATGGTGCTCATGTTTCCAAGCGAAAAGTATGCTAGACTTATTTGTGGCCATAACATCACAAACATGGTGCATTAATTGTCCTGCTTAAACTATTGCCTCCTAAGACACTGCTAAATATCTACATTTTTATCTTCACATACCTCTGGTTTTGTGTATGTTTCTAATCTCATGAGAAGTTTTATAAGATTATGACCTTCGCGCTTGGGCATTCCCAATTATTTCTGATGTACCATCATCTTGTTTTACGCTGATTCAAAAAAAGTTTAAAAATCATGCTACGTATAGCCTAAAAATAATGATCCAAGCACAGATTCTTACAGAATATCACCAGAAACCCCATACTGTCATTAGCTTCTGTTCATGTAAATAGGCTTCAACATTGCTTATCTGATTATACTGCTGCAGTCTGTCCTTGATATTACCTATTTTAAATATACTGACCAATTCTAAACAGATTTTAAATGAGAGATAAAAGACAAACATGTTCTTAAGAGTTTCATTAAGACAGGTGACTGCACAGAGGCAGGCTCATAACCAGAGCTCGTAACTTACTAGGGACACATGGACAAGAAAAGTCTAAATCATAAAAACAGCTTTAATTAGAGTTTATGGTGTCAATCAGACATCAAAGCTTATGCACAACATAAAAATCCATAGGAAACTATTGCTACTGCTCAAATAATCATACTTGCCATCGTGATCATCTTCATCTGAGTTTCAATCAATTTGAATAGTATAATTCTATGGGTTGCGTCCAATTTCCTACTGTTACTAAAACTTATGTGTTTAAACACATTATTATACATTGTTACTTAATGAGCCAACAGGCTAGTACATAAACGTAAATCATACCCAGCTGAGAGAATTCTACATTTGGAATAAACTTCTGTTTTGATTTCAATAAGCATTACATGAGTTTACTCATCAAGGGAAAGTCATGTTTATCACCTTTTATCTTTTCAGAAATATTCCTCTGTTATGTCAGATAATCCTTATTTAACATATCAAATGAGAAACAGCAGCAGAAAACAAACAAATCTCTAATCTTAAGCATAGTCATTCAATTCTAAGTGTTCAAGTGGTTTTAAAAGTCATAATACCATTTTAACAACCCTCTGAATTCATGTACAAGATTCTAAAAATGGCTCTGAAATCCAGATTCAGGTATGGATCCCAAGTTTTTTCTACTCTTTTTAGTTTCTCAGAGAAAAAGACAAATTAAAATGTATTTACTTTTGCAGTTAACCCCTTAAACTGATATGGTTGCATACTTGCTGGAACAAAACACGCCAACAAGAGTTTCAGCGAGGTATGTCACTATAGGAAAAATATTACTCAGATGTGTGCACGTACACATACACACACATACATGTGTTACATCTTCTAAAGTCATCTCCATCAATTTTTCAAGAGTCAATAAAAGAGTGTGCACACTTCACTGTATACTCAGTTACAACATTTTGGTGCACAATACAAAGTGCTGAGTTGAACATGATCTATTTTACAGTCTTATGTCTGCAGCAGCGAGCTGGAGCATGTACTTACTCACAGCCTGCTCAAGAGTCAACGTTATTAATGTAATCTTACAATCTGTATAAATTTCCACATGAGCTTTTGCCTGCCTATGCTGATTAGAAAATGAACCAAAGTAAACAAGCATGTCAGAAACAAAGCAGAAGTGACAAACCAAAGTTTTTTGTGACCTAGTTTCTTTGGAAGAAAGTTTTGACCCAGGGGAGATGCATTTTCACTTCATATTTGTAATTTTTCCCTAGTACATCCATTTTCTAGTCACTATTAACAATTTACTTTCTACACTACGGACAGAGGTTTGTTTACATAACTGTACTGTTTCATTAAAATTCAAGCCTAAACACTTTCCTGTTGGTTCCAAAGTGTCTATTTCTCCCTTACTACATATTCTTTTCTGTTCCAGAAATGTAGTGATATTCTCACAAAATTTTCATTTGATATTAGCAGATAAAGAAGTCCCAACAGCTTGAGTAACACTTGCTACTAATCAGGCACTACTTTCCAGCCATGACCACAAGAGGCTATTAGGATAGATTTGAACATGAATTGCTTTCCTAATAGCTGCAATTTGCACTACTGTATGTATAAAATAAGCCCAACTGTTACGCCTCAGTGTGTTTCTCCACAAACTTACTGGAAACATTTTTCTTGGAATAGAAACTATAAATCATGCATTCTCTACACAATTGTATAGCTGGGCCACATAAAAAAATTATTATAAGACTTACTATTGATTTTAAAAGGTATGTATTTCTTCTGGCTTGAAATCAATTAATGGGGAAAAAATAATTAATTTTATCACTATATCAACATAACTAAGCTATTCCATTCTGCTCACTAACTAATTCCATGGATGGGACAGCCTAAATCAGATCCTGGAATGGAACAGGCAGTAACAGCAGTGCACTTTCTTGCTCCTACTAATTAATCTGCAGGAAAGTTTTTGCTCAATGTTATGGGAACTGGAGAATGGCAAACCTTGGAGTCCAACTGGAAACTGCTGAGTGCAAAAAAAAACCAAATAAACAAACAAAAAAACCTAGAAAAGGACTTACTCTTCCAAACAAATGAAATAGGAATAGAGATTTACCTAAAGAACACCAAGCGTCAGTCAAATCTTATCCATGGCTCCCTTGATATGTAAATCTCTTGATAAACCAAGAACAAAATGTCTCACAGTTTCATGCAGTTTGCTCAAGATATTTTTAAAAAATTTTAAGGCTGAACTGTGCATGCACTTTCAATCAAACTGAAGATAAGAAGATACGGATTTACTGCACCAGAGTCAACCCAACCTTTCAGTCCATGCAGAGCTTGGTGAAATGAATACAGAACCACTTAGTGCCATCACTCACATTAAATACAATTAATGACCAAGTCTTCCTCCGTATTGTTTGCATTTAAATTCATCTACCTAGAACTATGTCCAAAGCCAGACAGTAAGATTTACAAATACTTCCAGTGGCATTATCCACACAGATGGAAAACATATAATAAGGCTCGAACAGTAACAAACTCAGGGTGTATCCTCTCCGTACCATGCTTTTAATCAAATCAATATTTCTGAAGTCCTGGATCAACCCCCAGTATTGAAAGTGATCCTCTGTATTAGTTTGTAAGTATATGATCTTGCATACTAAACACCATCCCATTTCTATTACCCAAAGTCACCGTGTTCTTTGTGTATGGTATCTTTATCTAATTCTACAGTAACAATACCTAATTTCTTATCATCAGCAAATTTCATTACTACAAACCTATTGTTTGTCATTCAATAATAAAGCTATTTACTAAGACTAATTCTTCAGAAGTTAGTTGTCACTACCTTCCACACTAATAGTTTAATCTTTCAACGTGACCTGCTGCACCTCTTCAATTAGTTCCTTACCCACTAATAAAATTTTTACACTAGAACACAGTTTCATTGCTGTATCATATCAAATGCTTTACATAAAAATAATTAGATCCACTGGTTTTTCTTTGTCAGAAAAACAAAAATCAATTATCTGATTAAATAGCATTATTAAGTTAGTCTGACATGATACACCATTGTATTGCATTTTATCCAATTTTCCACTTAGCTCCAAGTCTACAATTATTCTTTCCTTCAAATGTTGTTCTAAGCCTTGCATAGGTCTGAAATCTGACTATCAAGCCTGTTTGTTCTAACCATTTTTATCCTCTCTTGAATAGTGTTTCTGTGTTTGCTATAGTACAACCACCCAGCTGATAGATTCACAGTAGACATGATTTACCATACTCATGAAATACACGTTCTTTCAGCTTTCTAGGATGGAAATTATTGCACCCTCTTATTTGCACAGATAAAGCACTTTGACTCTTGCCTTTATTTTGAATTTGGTTATTTCACTGCCATCTTCTCCTTTTCTAACAGCCAGCCACCTCATATCAAATGCTGTCTGAAATTTTTTGATCCAAACTGAAAAAGATAATTTATTTTGACCAGTTCTTTCTGCATGGCAGCCCCAATCTTTGTTTTCACCTTATTTCTAAAGCTAAAGAAATTTTTACTATTAGCTATTATACGTCACCGTTCTATTTTCTGAGCTCCAAAAATACAGTTTTCTTGGGTGTTTTTTCCTGTCCTTTTTCAAGAATCTCATCTCATTTCTGTTAAACAATTTTGATTCCTTCGTTCCCAAATGACAATTGGAAAGGCTGTACATACAAACAGATCAATCTAAATAAAAATTCCTTTATTTCACCTATTCCTTTCAAACTCTAACTTGATTAAATATTTATGTTAAAGTTGTTATAATTTTTCAGAAACACAATTCTTCAATGATTTGCAAAGGGATTTTTTTTTAGTTGAACTAAAGAAGCTGCTATTTCCCTGCTTAAAAACAACATAAGCCACAGTGATTTTTATTTTTAATCACAATAGAAGCTGATACCCTTCCTAGCAGAGGTTCTATATATTCCTCATCAGTATGAGAACACTGCAGACGATTAACTTGATTAGATTTTTCTCTCTCTGAATATTAATAAGATTATTTAGGAACACTACTACATTCATTTTAGAGCACAATCTCCATATGAGAATTTTCTACATGTAAAGATCTGTATTTAGCATCTGTCTATGCCTCCTATGGACACATAAGGGAAGGGAAGGTCAGAAAATTCTGTGGCCCTCTGGGACAGCAGGAATTTGCAGTAAAATTATAGGGAAAGCTAACAGCCATATTCATGCCAAACAGCCCACATACGTAGTTCCCCACAAAATCCATTCAGAAATTCCACAATTTTTATCCTACTGACACCAAAGATGTTGTCCACAGACTTCTGGACACCACTGAGGAACACTGTAAACAAATACTGGCAGGGAAAGAGAAAATTAAGGTTCTAAGAAGAAAAATGAAGAAAGGATTTTTGGGAAAGGTAAAGTCTTAATGAAACTAAGCAAGTCATCTCCCATTTAGGTGCTCAAGGAAACAAATATTAACAAAAAAAAAGTTCTGTTCCAATATTAATTTTTTTCAGCAGAAATGCAGTCTAAACAGTCTTATCACACTAATTTTGCAGAAACAAAATAATACAGCATTGAATACTCAAAGTCTCAAAATCAACTGTTCATTGATAGTTAGAATATGTAAAAGTCTTATTGCTCCAAAAGTAATCGCATTCCTTGCTTTATTTATTTTATAATGGTAATTTTATCAGTTTCTTGAGGATTCAAACAGAATATGAAGTTTGAAAGTTTCTTAAAATGATGAGCTAAAGTATGAATAAAACCAGTAATTTTTAATTCATATATATGATATGTTCACTTTGATTTGTTTCCCTTGATATTCATTCTGACCTATATTTCATAAATCCAGATGAAAACATTTGGCTCTGGGAAACAACAAATGCTGTTGTAATACCAGCAATCTAAGGATTAAAATTATGGTTTTATTTAAGCTTTATATCCAAAATCTGTTCCTGAGCTTGCCACAGCTTTGAAATCATTCCTCAATACAGCAGCAACCAATAGCTACAGATAATTTTTAAAAACTCATGAAAACACTCACCTTGCTGTCTCTCTCCACTCTGCGTCCTCTCCTTCACGCCAACAAATTTCATCAAGCTCAGTAAAGAGATCATGAGGAATGTGTTCCTCATCATCATCTTCTGTTCCAAGAATAAACTGCACCCTTTGTGATGGGGTATCTGGGGAAAAATAAAAATATCAAGCCCAGAACACCAATTTTTTTGCCCTGAGCAAGCAAATACCTAAAATTTCATTAGATTATCCAGTCCAGACTCTTTCATCTGTATCACTTAACTGCCACACAGAAAACGTGACTATAGTTATGCTGTAAGAACATTCATACACAAAAACCTTCAGACTGAGACCTCTTTATTTACTCTAGTTGTCTAGCCTGCTTAATTAAACAAACTCATCTAAAGATAGAACATGATGTACAGAAGTAGTGACTATTGGAAGCTGGAATGGTATCTCACAGAAAAAAAGGCAGCACAGATAGCAGCATAGATAGAGCTGATAAAAGTCTTTTACTCCAGTGTTATAAAAACTACTTTGCCACATCATAAGTCTAAATCTACAGATCTAGCTCAGCTCAGAAAGCTGGTATACTAAATGTGCATTCTTTGTTTTACCTAGCAGGAGAAAGAAACGGTATGAAACCTCTCTAATGTCAATATACAACCAGGAACTTCAAAAAGAATACATCGCTATCTACACCTATCATCCCCTGCCCCTTCATAAACTGTTCCTACATGGTTAGGCTGTTCCAGATGAACAAGGTGTTTATCTGTCCCAATTTCCCCATTTTATTCTTCCTGTCTCTGTCTTCCCTTTACATTCCTCTTACCAGTTATTTTTCTTCATAACTTTTCAGTGCAGACCACTAAATATATTTTGGAGACAGAGTATTCTTTTTTTGTATCACTCAGAAAATTTCCAGAACTCACAGAGCACCGTAACCTATGTGTATATTCAGTGTTCATAGCTCAAATGTTGTTAAGTCTTAAAAAAAACCCAAAAACCTATTTGCTTATTTAAAT
Organism: Aquila chrysaetos chrysaetos; assembly: GCF_900496995.4. Taxonomy (NCBI): domain Eukaryota; kingdom Metazoa; phylum Chordata; class Aves; order Accipitriformes; family Accipitridae; genus Aquila; species Aquila chrysaetos. The sequence continues at coordinate 34,614,488 of NC_044009.1, forward strand.
GCAAATCTCAAATGAACAAACTCTAGATGAAATCCAGTGTCTCTAGAAATACATAGTTATTTCTTCTGCTAATGTATTTTAGATTTCTGAGAGAAACCAAAAGTCCTTTGTGAGAGCTGATAGGGGCCAGGCTGCCAGTCAACTGAACAATTGATTATCCAGCAGAACAGTTCAGCGATTCCTTAACATTGTCTAAATGAAGGTCTGTTCTACAACCATATTTGTAAAACAAGGTACAGTATTTTCCATCTAGCAGTGCACAGCATCACTGCATAGGACCCTCAAGCTCTCTGAATTTTGGAAAAACTGAGATTATAGTACTCATTGAATGGTAGTTAAAGAGGAAATACAGCACTGATCAAAAATAATTAAATGGCCACTGATACACAAGATTAAATTCAGCAGTAAATATACCTTTTTGGTAGTAAACTTGCCAGAGCAATGAAACATAAACAATACATGACAGTTTTCACCTGAGGTCTATTTGCTTAAACAGAGTGTAAAGATGTAGTATAGTCAAGCCTACTTACTCCTTCACAAAGCAAGGAAATGAAACCCAGGAAGAAATACGGGGGTGGAGGGAGAGAGACATGGGCTCAGGTACTGCTAAGCTCTAGAGAATGGACTGCAAGGGGACAGAAATTACTTTTGGTAAATCATTAAAGAACCACAACAACCTCTTCCACTTCACCCTTTCTTTTATTATTCTTCTCACTGTTCAGTCCTCTTTTTTAAGACCATTTCAACCTCTATTGTAGACCCCCTTCCAGCTTCTCTCTACCTATTTTTTTTTTAAATTCTTTATGTTCCTCATATCCACATGTTGGTACATTCTAGAGAAGCATGGAGTAAATACAAACATCAAGATTTAATCTGAGACTAGAAAGTACATTCCGGTCAAGAAGCGTGCAACTTGTTAAGACTATTTCCCAGAAGGACAAAATTCAGCAAGATATGAACTTGCAAACGACAAGTGCACATGTCTAGTGACAGAACATGGAAAACAAGCTACTTTGGTAGAGAGTTGGACTGCAGTAAGGATCTGAGAATAAGCATTGCCAGGAACATCCTGTACTCTTGATAAAATCAGCACTAGAACTGATTTACAGCAACAGCTACTGTTAAGTAATAAATGAGTATCTTTGCACAGCAGAGCTCCAATTTTATGACAGTTATGATACTCATGCAAATGCACGCTTTCAGTGTTGGAAGGAAAACAGAGGATCAGAAATCTCTTGAAGTCAGGTGAGTAGTAATAAGGAAACACCTTACTGCTGTGATTTGCTCTTACGGGGTCTTCTGTGTAACATACAGCTACTTGACTGACAACAGTGAAGAATCTATATAAAAGACAAAATATGCACTAAATTCTCTTCTTCCTTGTTAACACACCAGTAAAACTAGCTGCTAGATTCTGGCTATCTTTCTTTGCTGCTGTAATTTGTATTGGTGTCTGAAACCTGCAAACCACAGATTGATTTTCAGATACCAAGCTGGAAACTGGGAAAAAAAAAAGTTATTGTTTGCTTTATAGTACAATAATTTTATTTCAAGGACAAAACTCTAGGAGAATTAAACAATAGGAACACAATAAAATAAAAAAAAATCAGATCTGTTGGTTCTACTTATAAAAACTGAGTTAACAGGATTACTCATGTGAGCAATGCCAGATGGATTTGGCTCTTATTCATAGGAGTAATAAATACCAAATATGTCATCAATGTGTTATATGGAAAATGAGTAATATGTGATTCAAAAACAGTATGAAAGAATACTTCAATTGCTGACTGTCAAACTGTGGGAACTTAATCCTCACTGTAGAAGCATATTTGCAAACTAGGACACACAATGTTTTTTGAAGTCTAGGAAAACAGAAATTGGCTTGAATATTATCTATGTCTATCCCTACTTCAAGTAGTACAGCCAGCGTAAAAAAAAAATCCTTCATATTATTATTGCTATTTTTAAAAAGTAATGAAAGTAATCTAGATTAAGCTAAAAAAATTAAATGAATGGGACTAATTGGTTACATTAGTATTTCTATCACTGCTGTTGTTTTATATCAGAGCACAGAGATATTAGAAGCAACGTGAATTTAAAGTTCCAAAATAAGCAGCTGATGATTCTCCCAAGAAAATGGCTCATCACCAGTTCAGGAAATCCTCCAGGACCAGCTGGGATTGGGAAGAAAGTCTGGTACAGGAAAGGAGCAGGAGTACCATCCACAACCACCCATGCTTGGCTAATAAGTCATCTCAGTCAGGAAAAGTTGAAGCAGCTTTCTGTTTGCTGTGGCTCCACCAGCCCATGGGAGCCTCCTGCCAGACTTTGTGTTATACCTGGGTTTCTCTGGGCTTCTGCTCACATCATCTGTGCAGCCCTCACACAGACATCCAAACTACCTCTGATACCTCAAATTCATTGCATGCGTGGAAAACCTGGCTATTCCAAGTTTAAAAATCTGTAGAACGCCACTGCACTGTTAAAAGTGTAAAAATTAAGACCTGGTGGATACACTATTGTTGAAAGCACAAATTCACACTGGGATTCAGTGCTGCAGAAAGTAACCCTGCAGCAACCCGACATACTGCTCACTACTATAACTCTTTGTAAAGTCATTAACATCCCTAAAACAAAAGCAAGATATGGGCATAGACATGCCAAAACAGCAGTACTGAAAGCCAGAACTGCTAACCTAATTCCCAGAGGGCAACCTGAAGAGCTGCCCCCTTGAACAGCGCTGAGTGCAGGCAGGTGGGAATGGTGGCCTACATCACCATCCCACCTTGCAAAACACATGTAGGAAAGAACCGTAACTGGCACCTCCCCCATTTAAAATGTCCCTAAGTGCAACCACAATTCCGGGTCAGGACTGCTCCCTCTTGCCTAAGGGAACAAGGTGAAATCAAGACTTGGGCTGGGGTAAGAAAGCAGGATCATTCAGTCCCTCCGCATAAATTCAGCCCAGCAAACAACCTGCTCCACTGCATATTCAGAGTGATCCACATCTCCTCCTCAGTGTGTGCCAGGATTTCTCCTGAAACAAACTGCCCTGCCATCAGGCAGAACAGCAGGCAATCTGTCCAAGCCACACCTCAAGCAAAAACACAGCCTTGGGTAGGTATAAAATGTATCCAGATTCTGTCCTCTGCTCTTGATAAACTCTAGAAAGACTGCAAAGATGTATTTCTGGTAACACTCTATTAGCTCAATTGTCAGAACAGGTTTCTGTATTTCTAAGCCTGTTGAGAACCTGCATTTAAGGGTAGTAAGAGTAGGCTAATACTTCTTACTGGGGTCAGTAGATGTAGGGGTGAAAAATTACTTTTTCTACATTAGAAAACATGCTAAACGTTAAAATAAAATTTACATTACAGAAGTTCACATAAGATTGCAAACGTCATAGACAAGATTTAATCCATGCCTCATGCTTTTGTACATTCACATTAAAATAATAATAAATATACAAACTTTTTTTTTATTGCTCACTGCACAGGACAGGCTGCAGACAAGGTGTGAAGTGGTGTAACACAGTTTACATCTGTAACAACTCCTTTCAAACAAAAGGGAAATGGTGTGAAAAATTCACAGGATCACAGAAAAGAAAGGATCATTTCACACAGAGACAAACATTCATCAGCCTCTTGCACTCACCAAGAAGGGGTGGATGGGGGCTCCCCCGACACCTCCTTCCTGTGCAGATTGGACTTTGCCCTTCAGCTCAGCAACCAGTAAAGGTAGGGATCATAAATTACTTTTTTTTTTTTTAATTAGAAAACATGGTAAAAATTAAAACAAAATTTAAATTACTGAAGTCCACATAAAACAGTAAATGGCCATACAGCACACTTCTGAAAATCTCTCCACAGACCTTAGAAACCATGTGTTAGGTTGGGAGAAAGTATTCCCTTGCTAGCTCCTCTGGCACTTTATCCCTATATGTATAATCTTGTTTTCAGGAAGTTCTCTCTGCGTTTTCTTCACATGAATTGTTTTCATCACCTCAGGGCTATGACAAATAATCTTATCTTTTGGATCTGACAACATAGACAATTCCCAAGCTTCAATTCTCTTCTTTTTGTTAGACTCTTAAAACTGCAGTTATGATACATTATTTTAATCCAGATTTGCTGCAATCTGTTCCACAGCTGCCCAGAGATTCAAATTTCCAAGTTCATCCTTCAGCAGACAAAGTCTATAGTTAAGGGTAGAAGAATTCTCTTAACAGCCATACTCTTTACAAAAAATTAGATTTGCCCCATTAATACTCCTTCAAGGTTTGAGCTTAGCTACCAAATAGTCAGCTGAGTCCTTTCATTATACTTTCTTCAAGCCCCTCTAGTAACCAAGAAAAGTCCCCTTTGCAATTCACTTTTTCGCTTGCGTTACCTTTGGAGAGCCTTTCCTGAACCATGCATACAGTCCTCTGTTAGGCTCACCTCCAGGGCTGCTCAGCCTCCCTTGCCTCATCCAATATCATGAATTACAAATTTAAGCCTCTTTTAAAAGTAGAGATTATTAAAGCCAGATTTCTTAAAAGAACCAACCAAACCTTGCACAAGCCCACAGTGTCTAGTCCTAGAAGACACCACAGGAGGCTGAAATCAAACCCCAGTCCTCACAGCTGTATTCACTTCACCCTCACAAAACCTGGCCTTAAAGACACCCTGCTGAGAGCTAAAGTCTTCCTATTCTACCCCATTTTAAAACAGAAACATAAATACCTTTAAATCGTTAATTGCAAGTACAAGAGAGCTGTTTCACTGGTTACACGCAAAAAACAGACATCAAAAAACCACTGAAAATTGCCACTAAAATCCACATGCATACCAAGCAAGTGCAACCCTCCCAGCCAAAGGGAAATCTGCACTAGACTTTCAGTGCCACCATGACCCACAGCGCTGATGGAGCAGTCCCAGCCAGCTTGTGGCCCTGCAGCCCACCAGGGCTGGCACCCATCGCCCTCCCAGTAAACAGCACCAAGGAGCTGCTCTAGGCTAGAAACAGCTTTTTTGTCAAACCAGGTTTAATTTGCATCAATTCCCTAATTTAACTCACAGAGCAGCCACAATACTTGCCCCACAAGAAAAGCTGGGGAGGAGAGGAGCTTAAAGTGGGCATTAAACTGGAGCCTAAATTACAACAGCAGCATTTCAGCTGGGAACGGTAAACCTCTTCAATAAAGCAAACAGCATTACTGCATTTTTAATTAGAGTGGATAATTTCACTGGATTTCTCCTTTTCTTCCAAAAAATTATGAGGCAAGGTGGTGGAACTCTAGATCTTAAAATCACTTCATTTACAATTTTTACTACCCAAAAAAGCCTCTCCATGAGCAAGCCATGTAATCTGCAAATTATGCAGTTCAAAGGCACTTCATCATGGCAAAATGGAAACATCTTGTACAACCTCATCTCATCAAGAGACAACAGACAGACAGCCAGAATTCAGGTGTGGGGAAAACAAAAATAAAACATGAGTAACTGATCTGTGCCCCCAAAGGACAGGACTCCTTTTTATTCCATTAACTACATATTCTACTTATTATTTGCCTACAAGCGCTGAATCTGCACACTGAGAATACTCGGGTTATTTTTGAAAAGTGACAGTAGGAGATAAAAAAAAAAAAAAAAAGCTTATGAGCTGCCATCAGAACGTTCTAAAGAATCTATTCGCTGTAAAAACTTTCCCTCAGAAAGTAGCTGGTACAGCTTTCCCAGACAGGATTCAAAGGGCCTACCAGGAAGCTTCCAGCCATGGGTATTACATTGAATAGAGGTGTTTTCTAGCGATGTTGATACAAAGAAGACTGTTTAAGAAATTGTTTTTCACCAGATAGGAACCAAGTGGCACCTGTCCCCTCTGAGTGGGGCCTGCACAGCCCCACAGCACTATGTGCACCACGCAGCTCCCTGAAGCAGTGATAGCAGAGCAAGATCTGTGCCTAATGGCACTTCACAGATGAAATAATAAATTGTACAGTTACAAATTATGACAAAAAAATAATGCTTCATCCCATGCTTGGTTAACTGAGCAGTCTGGAGCACTTCATGTCTGAATATTTCAGGCCTTTACTTGTTCCAGCATCTCTATTATTCAGTTGTTGCATCTTTGGCTTTTATTATACCTCCTTTTACTGCACTGCTTCAAAACAGTGCTAATTTATTCTCTTGTATCATAAAAATCCTAATGCATTTTTCTGACTTACTTCAAAGCATTGGTTTCTATCAGCTGGTCTCGCAGTGCTTATTTTCTCTATCTTTCTTCTTGCACCTGCTAGTTGAAGTGTTTCTTCTTTCCTCTCCTCCCTCCCAGTTCCTAAGAATACAGCCTCCTACTATTCAGCAGAAATGGGTTAAAAGGTGTCTATAGAGAGAGGGAGCTAAGCATTTCTGCATGTTCAATTCAATCAGAATGATTCATAAATTAAGGGACTATTTTGGATCTGCTCTCTTAGGTAGCACAGTCCCTCATATTGAGTTATGCATGAAAAGTAGGAAGTGCATTTGTCTTCCTTGCAACTTCCTTCAGCCTCTGGGTACTGTTATAACCTTGTGGTCATGGGGAATAAGAGCTATTGATGTTTAGTGGATTCAGATTTATTGCGGGAAGTATCTGTTGCTCCCTCTGTGTAAATAAAGCATAGAAAAACTATGGTTATATTCTCTCTAAAGGCAATGCTTCTCCCCAGGCAGCACAACAACCTGTCTGAAACTCCTGTAAGGAAAATCCATAGTAAAAGCGAGGATATGGATATAGACTACAATTAATCCCTGTATAATTTTGTCTGCTTGCTCTGACTGTGCTTAAGCCCTCCATCACTGTACAATTTTCAGATTTCCCTTCACAAGCAAATCCCTTTCACTGTTGCCTATGGGATGCCACATTTCTGCCTGGATGGACAGATGTCAAAGCTCAGTCAAAGTCTGGTTCTCTGGCCAAACTTCCAGGAGTCAGATAGCCAAGGGGAAAAATCCTCAAATTTTATAACTTAGATATTATTTCAGGGTGGAAAAATTGGATATTTCCAGATTTTTCTGAATGTTTGGTAGTTCTGTCTTTGGCTCCTTTCAATTGTTATCACCCAGGCATTCTGAAGAGTATCTTTAGCATTCTGGATCCAGAGAAGACTTGCATGTTTCTGGCCTATATCTTGTCTGTCCTGGGCTTTATAAAAGTAATAGTTTATGTGACATGACCTATACACCCTTTAATTGGTAGTTATAATACCTTTACAAGTGAAAATGTGACTTACAAAAGTGCAGTCCTGCACTTATGTCAAACAAGTACGCCTGTAGACAAGTGCTGGGAACGCCAAATGCACTTCAAAACTATCTTTTTCACATTGCTGCTATTCTACTCTTGGAGCTCTCTTAAACATAGGCTGATTTTCACTTAACACAGAATTGTGTTGAACAGTGCATTTTATTTTATGTACAACTGTCAAAGGCTATTAAGGACAGCTTCAGACAGTTAATTTCTTTTTTTTTTAACTTGTGACATCAGGAAGGACACAAGCCTAGGTCTCCAGAAGTTGAAAGAACAGAGCTAAGTTCTCAGCCAAAATGCGTCACATACTGCCATTTAAATAAAACCAGACGACACAACAGAAGACACTGCTTCATAGTTTCAGATAACTCACTTCTTGGCTAATGTAACTTTCAATTGTTTCTTTTTAATCTGACATTAGATGTATATATGCATATTCTTTTTGAAAACTACTTTAATAATTTATGAACTTTGTTGTTTTCCAAGAAACCAGTTTCAATATAGTATTGGGTCTTCATACATTTGAAATACATTCCAGACAGAACCACGACAGCCAATTTTTTCTTCACTGTTCAGTCTTCAAAACATAACTCATATCTACTAAGTTTGAAAAAGTCTTGACTTTGTTTCATTCTCAGTATAATTCATTATAAAAGATTTGAGTATTTCAAGCTCTTTACAATATACTTAACCATCAGCACTTATAATCTACTTGCTCCAAAGCTTTTTACATACATAATACAAACCTCGGATTAAAAGAAAGTCTTATAATTGCTATTCTGTAACCTGAAATTACATTGGCACATTTCCCTCACAATTTAAATACATTCTTCTGTTGCATACTGACGAATTGTTTTCTGTACATGCTTCCATTGTATTTTCAACACTTACTACAGCCTTAGACATTTCAGCACATGCGCTTTTTATTTTTCAACAGCAAATAATAGTCTCATGTGTCTTGAGACAAAGCCTGACTAATTTATTCATAGCTACCTTTTTCTGTTCTCTGTAATGTTTTTTAATTTAAAATTTTGAGAATTTTAGGAGTTCTGTATCAGGTTTGTTTATTGAAAGGTATATTTTCGTATTTGCTCTCAAGTCCTCAGTTAGCTGACTCATCTTACAATGGCACACTACAGGGTCACGTAAGGAAAAAGGCAAACATGATCTGGATCGCAGTTCATATCTGATAAAACACTACAGCTTCAGTAACGTCAACATTATTACAAAACTAATTGCAAAGAACCACAACTCCTCTATGCTACGTTTTGGGGGCAAATACTCCAGAGCCTTCACTGAGGGTAGCTGGTGCCATAAAGCACTTACCCCCTCTCAGTGGTGGTGGCAGTCTACCTTTATAAGAACACTTAGAGACAGTCTCCTACAGTGGTAGAAATTACAGAGACTTCTGTATTGACAACCACTGGCTGCTGCCCTTCATCAGAGGAACAAATCTTGGCTCTCCAGCAGAGACTGGAGAGGCTCTGGGGGCCTCTCCAAAACCCCACTGCTAATTGTGCCCAAGCCGTAACAGGACAGAATATGCATAATCATAGTAATGTTTATTATTAAAATATCTATGCCAAAAAATTATCTTACCAAAAGGAGGAGACTCTCTCCCATCTTCTAATCCTGAATCTCGCTCTCTGTCTCTCTTTCTGTGTTTATGTCCACGGTGCCTATGGCGTCGGTGACTTTTTCTTCCACCCAGTGGCACGTGAACTCCAATGAACAATGTTCGATGGCCTATAGGTAAAAAAAGTTACCTTTTAAAAAGGAGCTGTGGCAACATAGTAACTATATTAATAACCATAACAGCATTAATGATATAATAATTATTATAATTTTGTAATTGTATAATATTCATTAGTCTAAATGTTAATAGTTGTAAAATTATTGATCACAATAACAACGATGTAACATCACAGATATACAACCCCTTGATACAGGACAAAATCCCATTATTGAAGTCTTTATGATAGAGTGCCAGATTTTTTTTTTTTTTCCCTTCAAATTTGCATCTCTGTGTGTGGACTTTCACTAATGCCAGACAGGCATTCTGTAAAATGTCTTCCAAAACAGTAACACGAAGAGACACATGGATCTCTCTGCATTGAACATTTGGTAAGTTGCTGTTTGCTTTGTGTGTACAGGAACTTTACAAAACTCATTGCTGTTTATGAGACAAACCTTGACAGAATTCTTGAGGGAAATTCACTGAAGGGAAAAGAAAAAAAAAAAAGGAGACCGAAAAAACAATAAAACACTATGGAAGCTAGACTGCAAAATCCCTGTACAACTTTATGTGCTCACATCATAAATACACTGCTGGTAGCTTAGGGTGCTTTCATTTCTTCTATTTATTTTTTAAAATATGTAAGAAGGTACACATTGCCATGCCTGCCACCATCTTTGAGCCTGAGGAATTTTATGTTGCTGATCAAGCGCAAAAGATTTAGCTCTCTTAGCTATGTGGGCTAACAGGATCAGAGCACAGTAAAGCATTTAGAAGGGGGAGAGCACGGGGGGAAATATGCAGAAAGTACCACAAAACACAACAAATGGGAAAGTAATCATGACTCACTACAGGCAGGTCTCCTACATTTATTCAGCAGAAAGACACAGGCTAGATTACTCATCTCAAATAACATTTATTTTCTCCTTGAAATGAGCATAACACAGCTAGTGGATAATTGCTGCTTTGCTGTAATCATTCAGCAGTGTCAATCATCTGAAAAAGGTCAAGAACACTAAGCTAAGGTAGCACGTGATCTCTAATCCCATGGAGACTCCAGTGGGGGCAGAAAACACAGCAAGGCAGCATTTGTCACAATACATCAAAGAAATTCAAGGCTGACAGGAATTCTCTGTAGAGGCAGAGCTAAAAAAGCTGGAGAAAAGGCTCTGGACATCATGCTAGTTACTTCCTCAACTTTGATTCATGTAGAGGAGACTAGAAAGCCGAGGCATCAATTTCGGGGAGACTATTTTTGTAGAGTCAGGAGATTTTTCTGAAGCAAATGCCACAAGTTGAAAATTTTATTTATTTATTTATTAGCTACCTCTTTCTTCTTGCTTATTACATTTAATCCAAGAAATGATTTAAAGAGAACTGCTGCCTTTGGTGTATTTCAAATGTATTGCAATCAGTGGTGCCTGAAACAAGGAAAAATGTATTCCATAGAAAGAACTCATTAAAAAGATACTGAAGGAACAGCAGTAATGTAGTACTCAACACTTCCCTTCCCCCTTCCTTGGGTAGAAAAAAACCCAAAACAACATTTTGAAAGGAATGGAGTTAACCTTCCTAAGACTTTAATAATTTCCAGAGGTGCATATAGATGGCTTTTTTAATTTAGTAATTTAATTCATTCCTGCTGCTTTGTGATAGAAGTGGGTATGCTTATCCTAGTTTTGTGCCACTTCAATGCTCAGGTTGTACCTGCATCAGGAAATGGAGATTCAGGTTCACACTTCAATTAATTTCCAGGGCTGAATCCAGGACTTAAGTCCAGACTGTTCTTTATTCAGTAAACCAGGAAACGGGCCCTAAAATGCCAGAACATTCATGTGTGTCTGAATACCACAATTCTCCCTATACAGACAAAATCAGTTCACACTGAAGAGAAAACAGGAACCTGGAAACTGAAATGGATAAGCAAGAAAAAGCAAAATGGATTTTATTCCTTCTGTGTGAACCTACTGAGGCCAACAGAGTTCTACCAAGGCATAATTTCAATAAACATAGAGAGTAACCTAGGTCCTTGTAACAAGGTTCAGGCAAATAAGAGGAAAGAAGAGAAACTGACAAGGGAAAAGGAATAGATTTCTGTAGAAAAATGATAGAGCAAAATGCAAAAGTAAAATATCTGAAAGAGTTAAGAAGTTCTGTTTTTTTAAAAGACCACAACTGTAGACCAAAAAAAGACCAGCTGGGAACAAAAGAAAAATTAATGAATTCTAAATTGCTGGCAAAATGACAGTGAATGATAGAAACGGGGGAAAAAAAGTAGGAAAGACAAAAGAAATCCAATGACTAAAATGACCTTACTTCAAGTAACCTTTTACTGGTGAAGATTATAAACTAGTGCCTGGAATGTAAGGTCCTTTTTCCTGTACAAGTCGACTGAGACATTACTAAAGAAGAGTTTCCAGTGAGCTCTGTAAATTTCCCAAGCCCAGAATGCCAAGCAGGAGGCTCCCCTGCAGTCTCCAGGACAGAGCAGGGCAGAAACACCATGCTTTCTCTGACAGACAGTTTCTTGCTGCCTTACTCTGGAGAGGAGCATCCACGCCTGTTCCAATGAAGCTCTTCAACAGATTTTTTTTCCCCTACAGACTTGCATTATTTGAATGTGAGAATAATTTGAAGATGAGAATAAACAAGAACTCTGCTTAATATAAAACTTCTAACAAAAACACCAAATGAACCTTTAAGCCACAATTCTAAAACAAGGATTTTTCCAAAACAATTTTTTTAAAAAATTCTACACTTCAAGAGGATCTAAAGAGGATTTGCTTTTATTCCCATTGCCATAAGCAAGTCCCAAGAATCAGCTAGGCTCTGTCATTTTAATGTTGTGCACAAAAGCAGTTACTAGAAGATTTCTGTCCCAGCATAACATGAATCCAGGTTGCGGATAGCTCCTGAACATCACTGACACCAGTTCCAAGTGACACCAATGGAAGCATATTTCCTCCCCAAAAATGCAAAATTGGGTAAAGAAGACCTTTTCTTCTAACAGCTATTTTTATACCTTCAGCACCTATATTTACTATATGGGTTAAACTGACTAAATTCTCCAAAGAAAGATCATCTATAATTTCAATTTGGCTGAAGTCAATTGCAGGACATCCAATAGGATTCAGATTTGTTCCTTATAATTTATAACTAATTGTATCAGGGCATTTCTTTCATTTAAGAGCTTTGTGTGTGTGTTTTATTATTTACTTCATCAGGATGCCATCTAAAAATGCCTAAATATTGCTTAAATGTTGTAAAATAATCCTGCTCTGCTGTACATTTGCGCAGCACCGAGCTTAATTAGTTCATAATTTCTCATTCTTTTGGCAAGGTTACAAAGGCACTGCAGTGTGGGAGATAGTACTAACTAAGTTACATCAGGGTACACACTGTCAACATCAGGTACAATGTAAGAACCATTCTCACGCAGAATTTATTCACAGTTTTAAGAGGTGAGCATAACAAACAATGGATTTATAACTCTTTAAAGCCAAGTCTTCAAAAATACTATGCTGGGCATCACTTTTGGACAATTTTATCACCTACCCTGCACACCATGTGCTGTAGAGTCCCATCACCCAAGAAAGGGCTAAAGTTGTTAGCCAAAAATCTACAAATGGATTAATGTTTTGCATTTCATTGCATGTTTACAAAACGGGTTTTTTTCAGTTGTATTTTTCCAATGCTTGTGTTTTCTTCCAAAAAATGTTAACAGCTGAAGTGGTCAATTACAGTTTATTTTATTATTACTGTATTCAGTCAGTTTGGTTTGCTTCTCCCCTCTTCCAAAGAACTGTCCTATAATGGGAAAAATCGTACTTGAAACATTTCTTTATTCTGTACCTCTCAGCCAAGGACTATGGTGGGTATGTTGTAAGATATTTTGTGCATGCATGCACAGTGAGCCACACGTAATCAGGTCTATGGAAACATATACAGATGAAATGCACTCAGGTACACACATGCAGATTTGTAGTTCTAGACACCCTTAAGAGTTTGGCCAATTGTCCATTCTCAGAAAAGAATTTACATCTAATACATCAAAAAGGATTTCTTCTGCTGATTCTTACTTCAAAATAAATGAAAGAATTTCTATGCTGAGAAAGGTTTATTCCTCTCCATGGTTTATGTTATGTTTAATTTATGTTATACTTTTAAAAATAGGAATTAATTTAGACATCAGTGAGCCATAGGACTTATGTGATCTTCCTGAGCTTTTTCAACTAACCTTACATTAACATCAATAGAGTTTTATCACAGAAAGATTATGATTTTGTTCCTGCAAAAATACACTCTGAACTAAAATGTTGATTTATTCGAGACGTGCCGCTAGGAAAGCTAAACATAAGTGCATGCATAAATATTTTCAGTATTAGGATTTAGGAGTGAATCATTTTTAAAAACTGAACCTCTGAGAAAATACATTAATATACAATGATTATTTATAATCTGAAAGCTTATTAAAGAAATGCAATAGACTGAATTGATCTGCTCTGCAATGTCATCTTTATACAATGCTACACGTCCACTGTTAAATTGTATAAATATTGTTTTGAAAAAAAGACTATTCTTAATCAAATTGCAAATAGCTGGGGAACAAAACCCAGAATATACAGTTAGTTCAAATCTATGCATTTATAGCCTAAGAAAGAGGCTTTGGCCCCTTGTGGTTTACCTTCGAAGCATTAAAACACTCTTTAAGTAAAAATATTTGAAGGATTAAAGAAATAATGACCCTTGTTATAAAGTGTTCTTTTTAATTTTTACAGGATTACATTAATAAATCCAAATTATATTATAAAAGATTTTAAAGGCATCCTATTAATTATATTTAATTATATTATTTTTTATATATAATTAAATATATTTAATTTTCAGACAGATGAAAGCACATATAAGCAGATGTAAAAATCAGGATTTCCCCCAAACTTTTGAAGAAAAAGTGTATTGTGCTGTAAATATATCCACTTTGTGGAGGTATGAATTCTTTGCCCTAGAAAAGACAGATATGAAACATACATTATTAATATGAATACAGTTTGCAGAGACATTTCTCAGAATAAAATCTAAGTAGAAGGACTGTTTGGGGTTACTGTATTCTAAAGAAGAAATCCTTCCTTACACCTAAATTGTATTTTAAGAACCCAATAGCAAATTAACCATCTAAAAAGACAACCTCAGAAATACAAATATTTTCTACATAGCCCTTGAAAATGACAGATGTAACATCTAAAAATGGTTTTCAGAACCTGGCATTCTGGGTCTTTAAAACAGAAGCTTGTTCTAGCTACCTACCTTATTCATTAAATAAACGGAAAGGAAAAGAAATGTAGTGGGATTTCTAAAGCTTTGAAAACATATATCCCATTATAATTTATGGTGCTTGACAACTTAACTTATAAACTTCTGGAAATCCCATTACAGTTGTCTGAATGGATGTGACATTGCAAGGGAAAATGGAGATGGAGAGAAAGGAATTGCAAATGTTTCCCTTAATTTAGAAGAATTAAGATCTTTTTAATGGAACACTAAGAGTACAGATATTTTTGCCCCAGTGCCTCCCATTCTCCTTCCAGTGAAAAATTTAACACAGGAAACACACACCCATTTGCTAGGAAGAACACACATATGAAGCACATTCACCTTCCCACTTCCCCATCAGCAGAGGTTCCACAGGCCTCCATGCTACAGCAGGCACACGGGACTCAAGTGGGCACTTTGAGAGTTCCTTAATGAACCAGCGAAGTCGGTGCCTATTGCATAAAAAGTGACTGTCCTGGATCTGAACATCCATGAGCACCAGGTGCTTGTGGTACATCTGTCTGTGCTGCCTTCCACCTGGAATGATCCACATCTGCCTTAGGCACCTGCTGAGACCAAGGCTTTCAGATGCCTGCTCACAGGCATGACGGACAGGGGCAGATAAGGGAACAGATGGGTCTTGAAACATCTCCAGAAAGAACAAAGGCAGGCTTCTGTGACCTACTAAGGAAACATTGCAAAGTCAAGATGCCTTGAGAGAGAATATTTTGCCAGTGGTTCGAGCCAAGTCTCAAATGACTGCTGACCTCAGCAGGACTGGAGGGGTTTCTCCCTCCTCTGGAAAACACTCAGTGCCTTGAAGCCTTTTATGTATTACCAGCTAGAGCTGAAACAAATGCAATTTTCCATCCTCTCAAAAATGAACAATGAGGTAGAGACAGAAAACCAGCAGTCCATGTAGAGTTAAAAGAATTGCCTTTTTGCTTATAGGAGAAAAAGTGATTATGGTGAATTGTGTAGGAGTAGAGAGTACATGACTCATGATTCGTTACTGTAGTGCAGAAGGCAGGCAGAGCTAAAAAGAAAGCAGAAAGGACAAAGGCAATGCTTCCTAAACCAACAGTTTACATTGCTGTTTGTGGTGATGGTTTGCTCAAGGGACATTTTTCACCTTTTTGCCATGCTATAATTTGGAGGAACTGACCTCGAGAAACCCTTCACAAATTTTTTAGATCATACATGTACCTTCTGTTTTAGGTTAAAATACAACAGAAATTATATAGAAAATAAATTAAAATTATATCCGTGGCCTAAGAAAGCATTAAGGAATATTGAATATGGAAGATAAGAGCATCTCACTGAAATCACTAAAGTTAAAGAGCCCCGACAACTGCCCTCCCAACAAATCTCTCCTTTTAACAAAATATTTTTCCAGGTTGTGGCTGGGCTAAAAAGTCTTTTTAACTGCACTTAGGTTCATTCCCTATTTCCCTACGTTGCTTCAGAGGAGTCCAGAGGTGTTGCACTCACGGTTCTATCACGAGATCGGGTCTCAGACCTTGCCAGACAATAGATTAAAAAAAAAAAAAAAAAAAGTCAGCAGATACAGAATGTAAGAGAGACACACACACACTTTCCACTGATGGAAAGTGAAGCTGTAGTTATCGGAGGGAAGAATTTGACCTATATTTCTAAATTAGCAACAAGCAAAGAAAAAAAAATGCAAGCTCAGTACCAGCACAGCTGTATGTTAAAAACGGAATGTTACCGTCTTCTGATGCTACAATTTTGCAGCTTACACCAATAATGGCAAGTTGGTTTATACCAATTTCATTTATCAGAATTTCACAAGGTGAAATATTTGGAAATATTAGTCCCCACAAATACTGAAAAGGTTTCTTGTCAGTGAAGCTCAGAGCAAAATCAAACTTCAAAACCCTAGGCTTATGATCAACAAAAGAATGTGGCACTCAGCCAACACTATGTGGTAACTTGTTTGCTTTCATTATTTCAATATTCTTCATGTGAACTTTCAAAGAGATTTTGTGAAAATGCCCTGCACAGTTATTCATGAATCTTCAAGGTGAACCCTCTTCCCACAAATATGGGAACACCCAGGAAGGGACAAGAGACCCATGCAAAGGGACCAAACCAGGCAATTGCCAAGCCAAGAGTGCAAGCACAGCTCAGGAGAAACGTAAGTGAGATCTCAAGGAATATTCAGACATAGGAAAAAGGTGACAAAACAAGATGAGAGGCACTACAGAAAGATGTGCCTTAGAAATGACAAATGGAACCAGCTAGAGCATGTAATACCTGGTAGGCAACAAAATGAAAGAATTCTGTGCCTGTAAAGCCAAAATGGTTCTTTTTAAGAGACCTTTTTGTAGAGACCTACAGCTAAACAACCACATCCGACATTGCAGGCATAGACTAACCCAAATCTCTGTCTAACTGTTTATATTGGAGCTCTTCCACAGCTTATAGTCTATCCCTTTAAGTCTAATGAACATTGCCGCAAGGGGCATGAGATAGGTCAAAGTGAACATCAGGATGAATGGGGCACCCAAGGGAAGCAGAGGCAAGGATGCTTGGAGCAGGCGATCTGTACTGACAGAGTAACAAATTATTTGCAGTAGGCTGTAGCGTCCTGGCAGCCAAAGGGAGAGGAGACCTTGGTCGATGTTCCTGTCTGGCCAAGCAGAATTAGTAGCTGACTTGCTTCTACATGGGGGCAAGGCTGCATCAAGGCCAGCAGGTTAATAACATTTATGTTATTTCAGTCCTGTGAGCTGCTAGGTCCTACTAATTTTCAGGTAAATAATGTCAGTGGCAGACAGGTCCACTATTATGTTACTTCTATAAAAAATGTCCAGTCTCTGAGAATAAAAGTCCACTTCAATATCTGGAGCCACTCAGTTTTTCACTAAATAATATATGAAGATTAGAGTTCAATCACAATGAGCTTTTCATATATTAACCCTAACTGTATATAATCAAAATTTCATGAAAATAATTTTTAAATTACTGTCACATGCTAACAAATTTAAAAAGAAATAATAACTAAAATAACCATTTTAAAAAGAGAATAATTAAATACTCTGGGATTTCTCTTTTTTTGGTCAGCAGGACAGCTACTATCAAAATTAACGTTCGTGCAGGTTTTTAAATACAAAACATCTCTACAAGCACACTAACATTTCAAATTAATTTTTGGTTTATTAAGTTTAAATCCTCAGCTTCTGTATCATATTCAGTGTTGCACTACTGATGTTTATTTCCTAATTTAGCTTGAAGTCTTTTGTGACTTTCAGTAATCACTCCATGTAATCTAAATGTTGTCAAAAGTGTCAGAATGCATATTCTGATGTACAGTGATTTATATACTGGATATGGTGTTTTATGTGTCCTGAGAGATGTGAAAGATACAAACAATTTCCCATGAGACAAATTTTTCCCACACCACTTAGGCAGATAAAAATGTATGAAACATTAAAAGCTTAAGCAAAATCTTGACTTCTCTGAACCAAGGATCATTTTGCGATTTCCTGCAACAGAGCCAGAATTCATCCCTGATTCATGCCTGGACCTCCACCTAACAATTCTATCTCCAGCCATCTCCCTATCAAAGCTGTTTCTCAAACCAGGCCACAGTAATACCCACAGCAGTTCTGAAATCCTGCCACAAAAATCCAGTATCTGAAGCTGACCACCTCTAGCAAGGACAGCCATGGAACAGTCATTTTCACTCGCAGCTGGTACAGTGGGCATAAGCAAAAGACCTTAGTCAGAGTGCACTTAGTGCCAATCGTTTTGCATATCTACATAGTCCAAAAGTCTCAGCGTGGGATCTGAGAGACTCTGAGATCTCCAGACATGTACAGATCAATCCAAATATTTTTAACTTATGAGAGAAAAAGTAGGTATATCCATTTTGTTAGAAAACTGTTACTACTGAACATGCATTGATGCAATGGCAGATAGTCAGAGACAACAACATGGAGTAAGCAAGCTGTCCGAGTGCAACTGGTTGTTGATGTGCACATCTGTTTATGAAAACTTGCCTACCTGCTTCCAGTACAGGTACATGTACAACCTGTCCTTTTGCAATTAAGTACTTTAGCATCCAGAATCAGTGCCCAGTTCTCATTTAGGAATTCCACCACTGATGAAAATAAGAGCATATTTATTTCAGTAGGAATTTTGTCTATACACGCATTGAAAGATAACATGCAAAATATGTGATTATACCCAGGGGAGATGGGCTTCTTGTTTTGCTTTTAGAAATGCTTTCTCTGTCCCCTCATTAATGCAACAGTCAGACAAATGACCTGTTTGATATTAGTGCCTGATCTTGACCTTACAACTTGGGAAAAATGAATTACTTGGAAAAATCATTCATGCTGAAAATATGAATGCCACAGCTCTGCAAACAATCCACCTCTGAAGCACTACAAAGCTTAAGTAGAAAGATCCAATTTGAAGTACACATTGCAAGTATCATTACTGGCACTAAAACGAGCACCACATCTCTTCTGTTCCCAGAAGTACTGCAGTTCCTGTTCTATCTCCCCAAATTTTTACTACATTGCTCAGGGAAAGAAAACACTGATCTAGAGAGACTGGGGCAAAATTCTGGTCTTTTGGATGTTCTTCCAGGCAGCATTAATCACCGTGATATTTTCATGCTTTCAGCAAGATATGTACTTGCAATATATTTGCACAATGGCTGCCCCAAAATATGCAAATACAAGTATTTGCTCAGCCAAGAAATTTCAGATGGAAATTTCAGTACACATTTAAATCTGTATCTCTGACATTTGAATGTTGATGATCTAAAATTAAAAAATAGCAAAATACTTACAATTTTAAGATTTAATCAGAAGAAACTGAATACTGATTTTCAGATTTAAACAACCTTTAGTTCTTCATATGAATTGCAGGTTTTGAAATGTTGCTGATATGGTGCTATTGAAACTTAAACCCTGTCAAAACTAGTCTTTGCTAGAATATTCAGTAACTAGCTATTTACATTTTTAAAACATAAACTCAATTAAATGTCTGTCAAAGAGCTAATTACATAATACATATTAATTATCTAATTATATGATTTTTACTAAGCTATGCAATTAGCACCTGATTATATAATTTCCTATTTTACAGTTGTTATGTCATTAGGAAAAAGGTAAGTTTTCAGCAAAACCCAACACAATGTTCATTGGACAAGAATAAGACAGTGACATTTGTGAGTCACATCCACTGTTTCCAGATGGAAAAGTGCCTAGATGTGCTGTGAAACAAATGGACATGCTATTAACAGCAACTGGATATTAAAATTTACAATCTCTTAAAATCTTTTTATGTCACTTGGTATTTCTGGATGCAGTGATTATACATTTAAAGACACTGATCTGATCTTAAAGCGTACATGAAATTTATCTGAGAAAGCTAACTGCATTATGAAGGATTCTACATTGAGTAATTATTTTGTTAGAACATTATGAAGCACTGTGATTTTACTTTAAAGGAAAGCAGACTCACTAGCTAACTACAGAATTTTTCAGTGTTCGAAACAATTTAAATTGATGGAAAGATTGGGGGGGTGGTCATTGTCATGTTCCAATTTCTATTGATAACATCCTAGGAGCAGATTTTTGAAAGAATATTTTCACTGGTATTTCACAGGAGCAACTCTACACATATAGGATAGTGGGGAAAAATAGTAATTAAATAGTTTTCAAATTACGTACTTGTTCAAATTTTGAGATGAGGCTTTAGGTTCCATGTAGTCACATGTGGAACATCACAGTAATCCTGATTGCCTTAATAGTTGAGTCTACCCATGTGACTGAGCTTAAAGTTGTCATTCTCCAGAAAGTTGTCCATTTTTGAAATTCCACCTTACCATCATCAGTAAAATGACTCAGCAAAAGGATATTTTTTGGGGTAGCCTCACCCCATAAAAAAATCTGTGAGTCAGTATCATGGAGAAGGGAAGGCAGGGAGCATCCATTCTTCTATCAGGTATTTCTCTAAGGACAACAGATACAATAGTTTCACTTTGTCCGAGGATGTGATCAAGGAACTGAAGACTACAGAAAACTAAGTACAAGATTCAAAAAAGAGGGTTGTGTGCCCAAGTCCAAAATTATCATTGCCAGCCTGATCCACTGACAGCCACTTACCCCTGGAGACAGCAAAACCCTAAATGCCACCCTAGATCTTCCCTTGCATGTACTCAGACTTGCCTCAGACTGAGCAGAGAGCTACCTACCTCATGTACGCTACACTGCGTGACATTTTACATCCTTCTGTGAGAGACTACCTCATACAGACTAACACAGCCAGGCCGCCTTTCAAAATGCAGCCATGTCTGCTTTTTGAGGCACGGCTGAGGGAAGCATTAACAGGGAGTTGCTGTGCATCATGTTGACATTCACATGAAATCATCAATATGGTCATCATGCAGCAGAGAAAGCAAAATTCATACAGCCAGATAGAAAAGGAGAAAAAAAATTAAGTAATCAAGGGTAGGCATTTAGAAAGCTCAGGCTCATGCACAGATGGAGAAACCTCTCTTTAGATCTGAGGCAGGTAACTTTTCAGATGTAGGATGTTGAAATACATCCCAGATCTTAGTATTTCTTTTTGGCTAGTTCCTGTGGCTCTGTATGACAAAGACAAGAACCTTCCATGTCCCACCACAAGAAGCTAACAATTAAAATCAGAAAGTTCCAGTCTCAGGGATGGGACATCATATGTGAAACAGAAATACAGTTTCATCCAATAATTATGACTTGGGGGGTCACAAAACTCAATACAAGAGTGCAAGTACAGTAGTAACCAGAGTAAGTTTGGGATCCACTAAACAAACTGAAATGCAACTCTTTCAGAGATTATCTGAATTATTAGGCCAATATCGTAAGACAGTTCTCAACTTCCCACTTTCTTACCCACAGTGATGTTAGGTGGTTTCTGCAGTGTATATTATCAAGTATCTGTCCGATCTGTGACACTCCAGATGTTTTTGTTCAGCTAAAAATGTGGCTAGGCAGCTACATGAGGGTTGTAAAGGAAGTATAGAAGCCATTATAAGTACTAAATCATCAGTCCTGCTTGCATTTACATATTTGGAAAATTAAAGGTAGAAAGACTTATCTAAAGTCATACATGCATGTTTTACAGGACTTGATTATAGATCACTGAAAACTAGCAAACTCCTTCCACTTTCATCTGTATCTGAGCACCACTGTGAGAAAAGAGCAGAATTTCTCTTTCTACAATAAATTATGAGATTCTACTCTCTTGTTCACTCTCTTTGCATCCCTGCTCAAATCAGTAAGTTTACACATTGGAATTGCATTTCAGTACTTTCAGAAGAAAGAGACAATGCAATGCACAGAAAAATAATCTCTCACCTTCCAGATCTTCCTTTTCAAAATGTGTTTTGAGAATGGAGCGAGTTCCGCCTCTATCCACAACAGCCTCTTCATCATTTCTCTGCAAAACAGAAAAAAGAACAGATAAGCTGCTTCTCATTTGGAACCTACTGGCAAGATTGTATAGTACTAAGAAACAAAGATGCTTTTAATATTTATTTATTTACTCTTCCTACTCAGGAACAAAGAAGGTTTTAAGAATTTAATTTTCCTTATTAAAATCTATTCCTTTTCGCATCAGTTTTTATTGAGGTATGATTACAGCTAACTTTGACATGAAGAAGTTCTCCTGTTAAAACCTGCAAGATGATGAGTAAACACTGGTTACTGGGAACTAAGAACAACGTGAGTCAACAGGACAATGAAAGAGATGAGAGAAGAAATGTCTGGTTGAGGCAGCTTTATTCCTGTACTCTTGAAGAAAGGGATTGCACATGTATTTTTGTCTTTAGACCAGGATCCTGAGCTACATGCAGAATTCCCAAATTATTAGCACTAACACTCCTTATACTTTGGCAAAGCTAGAGAATGATATTCAGTGACAAGATAAGAAAGAAAACTTTAATACCATGAAAACAACTGGCTTCACTTACTGGTGATTGCAAAGCTTTTGCTTTTCTTTACAAACACCAAGCTGTAATTAGAATAAAGGCAGACAGCACACACTAATAGCAGAAAACAGAAAAGCAATTCTTCCTCAGCAACACACATTTCATGTTTAATTTTACACTGTAGTCATACATGCATTTTAACTGTATTCTCCACTGCACTATAAACATATTATGTGATGAATTAGCGTACCGTGCTCAGGCTAAAAAAGCTACAGAAATCAGTGATTCTGGTCACTTCTGACATGAAAAAAAAAAATCACATTTCCCTAAGTAGAGAAATCTTTTGGGAGTTCAGCAACAGGGCACTGGATGCTCAGCTAAAATGAACATTGGCTTCACTATGAGTTTGACATCACCAACTGCAACAAAAAGAAGTTGCTAAATACAGCCTGTATTTCACAACATGATTTAGAGTAGTTTCCAGTAAATGATGATGAAGAAAAAACAATGCATTATACAAAACCATCAATTAATATATCATGAATATATATTTACTTGTCATTAGTGGAAGGGTTTTAGTAAGTGATATTAGAACTAGAACTGCTTGATTTCAATATATAAAATTGGTATCTTAATGGAAGTCTGAAGCAAGGGGATTTGAATACCAACATTATATGCTAAATATATATCTGTATATAGAATGCAATAGAATATAACAAGAAATTAAACTACAGGAGCACCTCTCCTTAAAGAGCAGATGCCCCAGGCAAAAAAATTCACATCTAGAGCTGGATGTCGTGCATTCTGCATGTAAGTTTTTGTTTCAGGCTCCTCTCTTTTTTAAAAATAGCTGTCATGCTGTAGCTCTCTTATATAGAAAAATCCTAGGAACGTGTCAGCGCCAAGCATCTGGGCTGTTAAAGAAAGGGAGACTGAGAGTGTTACAGTGTCTTTATTAGAGCTTTCCCACAGATAATAGTACGTAACTAAAATCTGACAATGAGGAAAGGCCTTCTGTTGAAACTGTTTTGTCTTTTAATAATTTAGAATTAGCTAATAATCTATTAAAATGTACCAGGGCAGTACAATTTCACGCAAACCATTTGACCATCCTAGGTAAAATGAATCCATTATGTTAAGCAGTTAGACATAACTGGGCATATTTGTCATGCTGGCATGATGGCATGCCCCTGGGTGAATGGTTAGGCAGGATGCCAAAGGCCAAGTATTACAGCCACATCAGAAGTAGTGCTATTCCAGCATAAGGCATAGCCATCAGTATTTTACTGATCCTGAAAAGGCCTTATGGAAGCAATATTAGGGGAAATTTATAATGGGGAAAATATTAAATTGCTGGACAGTTTATAAAGCCTTTACAGATCATCTAAGTAAACTAAATACAAATTAATTCATTAATATTTATCAAAATATGCTCAAACACTTTGACTTCTCCTTTCCCATGTGTTCAGCTTCTGGCAATCTTTTTCTTCCCTGCTTCCTCTTCCTGTAATGTCACAGCAAGTCTCAGCCTAGCCTCATTCTCAGAAGTGGGTTTATTCCATTAATATTACAGGGAAAAACAGCTTAATTGGGAGTATTGTGTTGTTGCAAATTCACATGTCAAACTCTGAGCAAAGTCCAATTAAACAGGCCTTGCACTGTACACTCTCACTTCCCAGGGAGCAGTATGAAAGCCACCTTGCATTTATCAGTATAAGAGTCACACTGCATTTAAGCTAGAAGCAATTTCTGTGATTCCTGTACTGCCTCCTTGGAGGAGGAGAGAAGGGAGGGAAGGGCTTGCAAGTAGTTTAGTGCAATTAGGTCTTAATCTCACTTGTAGGTAAGCACTATCACAATACAAGTAACAATAGTGGCAGATGCACTCTACTTTCCCATGATGACTAGAGACTAGAAACTTAATTTCAGTTGGTAATGCTCTGCTTTTTATTAGCATGTCAGGAAAACTATGAAATAACTATTTTTAAGTGTTGTAATAAATGAGAGTTTGAAACTGAAAGTATAGGCAAGACTAACCATAAGACAGTCATGGAAGATAGAATTAATGCTCTGGATGACTTCTAACATACCAAGCAGCCACAAACCTCCACACTAACGTCCTCAAAGCCGTGAATCCACTGCAGTTTTGCCCATCAGTTTCAGCAAGATCAGAATAAGGCATGAAAACTAAATGTTTTTCACAGCCGTGCCACGTTTACGTCAGAATTCTACCACTTATTCCTTTCACCCCATTTGAAGATGATGAAGGTCAGAAATTTTACACAGTGCACAAATCTGCTAGGACTGAGGTATTCAAACCATACTGACATACTGCAGTAGTGTGCAAACAAATGTGTGGACACACTGACCAGGTATGAGTCCTTGGAACTGTCCATTATTGCAATGAGTTGCTTGCTGAGTCCAGTGAACACTGTGGTCTACTGCTTAAAGCATGGGAGAGGGATCCAGGAAGTCCCCGAGCGCTAATCCTGGATCTGCCACTGACTTGCTGTGTGGCCTTGGGAAAGTCACTTAATCTCTGTGCCTCAGCTTCCCCATCTGTAAAATAGGGATAATAATACTTACTTATCTACCTTCCTCACCAGGCTGCTCTGTGCCGTAATTAATATTCACACAGCATTTCAGAACTGTAAAGCGCTACAGAAGTGCTAAGTCATTCAATTTAGCAAAGTGCGCACTTTACCCATGTGAAGAGACGATGATAGGAAACAACAGATTGATAAAAATCAACATTTAGGCATAAAATGTTTTTTTGACATCAAACCAACGTCTATTAATACCTTGTAATAGTTTTACAGTGCACAGCTTTGACAACTGGACAAAGTTTACATAAAAATAAATATATTGGGCTTGCTTTCTGTTGGCCTAATAAGAGCAATGCTACAGAAGCCAGTGGAATTTTATTTCTGTGAAGCTGTAATCAGAGTGCAATAAACTTCTCATATATTTATAAACAACCTAACATTTCTCTCTTTTTAATTATATTTGTTAATATTCTATGGTTTCATATAGTTATCACACAATGGTTTACCTAAAACGTAGGCACAAAACTATTTCCCTAAAGCAGTAAAATATAAGCAAACACACAGTAGAAGATATAATGCATCTGGGATAAAAGAGTAAGAAAAAGCTGAGGCTTTCACATGGAAACCACAAGCTTCTTAGAGACCAGGGCTCAGCAACTCTACTCAGTCCATGATTTCACCTCTTACATTTTCCAAATGAATGGTGAAATGACCTTCACCACACAGCAGCATCTGCTGCACATATTTCACAGGAAAAATCTATTTTAATGAAAGTCTTATAAATACAGTTGTTACTATTTTTGTCTCTTCGTACTAGAAGTTTAAACACACTAGTAAGTATAGAAAAGCAGACAGTAGAGTTGTCCTCTGCAAGGACAACTGTTTACAGTGCAACCGCACATTATAACATTGAAACATGTATTTGAAGTTGAACAAAATTAAAAGGATATAAACCACCTTCAAAGATATTTGGCTTCTACTTTTTGGTATGCCATCATGAAGGAAGGTGGTCACCATGAGTGCTAGGAGTACTGACTTTCAACCCTTAGATCAACAGCCTGCTTATCAGAGTATAAAGTGAGGCTGCAGTTGTTGCCAGGACTTGTAAGTGTATTGGTTAGAAGGAATAAAAAGGCCCATGGTTTAGAAACCAAAAGCAAATGTCTAAAGTGCCCTTTCCATCGATGTACTGATAAAGCTCACTACCCAGGATATTCCAAAGCTAGATAAATGACCTCCTGGAAAGCTTCCCAAATCGACGCTGTTTAGCTATGATACAGCCATAACTGCAATTCATAACATGTTGCAAAGAGGCTGATCCTTAAACCTGTCACTTCCCAGAACTGCACTGCCCTTCCATACCTCAGATCAATTTAACTAATGGAGAAACTACACATTTTAAAAAGCTGAGAAATATCATTTAATGACAGATGTTTTCAGGTGTTTTTAGTTATAGCTCATATAAACAGTCTATGCTTTCATCATGTGGTAGATGATCCGAGTAGAAAGAAGAGGAAAGTAACTCCTTTCAAAGGTGAATCCATAGAAAGGCATATGACACATTTTTAAATGCATGTGCTAATGCAGACACATACACTTGTAGAACTTCAGTGTATTTCTGGATGATGGAATTAAGGCATACTCCTTACATTCTGGATGACAAGAAGGTAGGTTAAAGTCTAGGTGACGATACACAGATTTTAAATTATCTATACATAAAAGATGCTTGCATATATCATAAAAGCTATCTGAATATTGCACAAACATTTACTGAAGATCATCTGTGCTGATCGCTACAGTAAATGAAATAATAGTATAACAATACATATACGTTAGGAAATGGGAAATTGTTAGGACAATAGGAAATTATTAAATAGTTGCAATGAATATGTCTCGCTGTCCTTCCCTTGGTAGGTACTTTGCTCCACTGGTGTGATATTTGGTGCTAATGTATTTTGAACAGACAAGTCAAAATGGATAACACTAAAATTTTCATTTTACATGGAAAACTAGAAATTATTTCTTTTCTTAATCCTTCTTTCTATCTAATTTTCTTCATTTTCTACTTTTATTTTCTGTCTGTGATATTTGGTCAGTGTTTTCAATAAACTGGATGATTGCTTTTCTTTGAAATACAATGCAAAATCAGCCTCAAAGAGTATTAATATTCCAGAAAATTTTTCAGGGTTTTCAAACCTTTAGGTAAAATCCTTTCCCTTTTTAATTACATTCTTAATACACCCACAGCACAAATCACAACATAACCAAAAAGAATCCTTTTTCAGCATCTTTCTTTCTGTAAAATATATATCACAGCAGAAGCCATTTTGAGTTTTTCCACACTAGAAATTATGCATATGACACACCTGCTGACTCATAAGGAAAATAATCATGGTATTAATTACTTCTCCATATAAGCCACTTATTGATGATTAGACAACCTACATAATTCTCAAATGCCATCTGGAACTCAGGAATGTCTGTCAGCATAAAACATTAAATACTGCATTCCTATAAACAATAGAAAGCTGTAATATAAAATTATTTTAGTTATTTTATATTATCAATAATTACATTTACTTAAAAATAGAACTCTAATATATTCATTTCAGTTTATATATTTTATCATAAAGTTAGTGGTATAAACCTTGTGTATTCACCTTTCAAATAGTCTGTAATGAAATTCTAAACATTTATCCAGACATCGCATACACACCATGATTGCCTTCTCAGTCTGAAGATATTCCAGCATTATCACTTTGTGTTGTTATTTATTTCACAGACCCATTAAACAATATTTGTATTTTTAAGATCATTTTGGTTAAGTTCAGCTTGGCATTTCATAAAGATGGCATTATTAAAGAAATAGAGAAGTGAGTTATTTGAACTCAGGAGCTGCCAAGAGCATGTTGGATATATCTTGTAAAGACAATTAAACTAAATGGCTAAAAAACTGTTATATGTAGATGGATGCCTCCCTGTTGAAGAAGGCAAATCACTGATGACTGCCATGTTCAGCCTTGTCCTTTAAACTGTCCTTGAACAGACACAGTCACACAAAACTGATTTAGTGCACAGTGTGCACACCCACAATTTAGATGCTACAATTCTTTTCTCTTTCTGAAGACAAGCATGGGGAAGAAAAAAAAACCCTTTTTGAATATTATTGTGTTTAATTGCTTATATTACATATAATCATATTTAGCAATCTTTTGAGGTGGAAAATACAATGAATTTTATCTTTTTGATGAAATATAATTGCTTTTCCATTCCACTAGCTACACTGTATCATCCTTTTCCCGTCTATCCACCTGTCAAGGAAGACCCATCAAAACACATTTATAATGCAATAAGGTCTGTTCCATAATGTCTGAAGAATTATTTTTTAAAGTGTCCCTTTAATTGTACTATTTTTGTGGCAGCTTTCTGCAGTAATCACTACTAGTTAGCATAAACCACATATTTCTTTTGGTCAGCTCTACTCCACATAGTTCATGCTATGCAACAAAGTAGAAAGCAATTAGTTTTCATTCCAGATTTGCATCTTCCCCAGGGCTGCATGTCATATGCATAAAAGCATTCTTCTCTGTCTCTTTTTCCCTCTTTTCTCTTTTTATAGCAAAAGCCAAGATACTGTTTAGCATAACTCAAAGAAATACCATCTTCTGCAATGCTGCTAAAAATTGCACTAATCAGCACTGGCTCCAAAGAGCTGATTTGTTATTGACCTGAGACTGAGCACACGTTTAATATAATAATGCAATTCCTGTAACATATAAACATTATCCTTACAATATAAACATGACTTTACAAGATAATTATTGCAGACATTAAATCTAAGCACATACTATTGTTGTAAAGTCAATGAGATGAAACACAAGCAGAAAATGCACACACGAATAAAACAAAGCAGTTTTACAAACAAGTAAATGCTCACTAATATATGTAATTCCTGTGTTTATCTACACTGAAGCATCCTGTCCTGGTTATATACCATGATGTACAATATAGCCACTATGAATGCATTTATGATGCATAAATGAATGCATAATCACTAAAATATTTCCTTGTCATTTGAAAAGAAATCTTCTTTCTCAGAAAAGCCATTTTAGGTAGAAACCACACATTTCTTACATTTGCAAGGCAAATATTTACTTTATTTACACCTATCCAACTGAAGACAAGATTTCTATTTAAAGAAGATAAAACAGAAATCAAGGCAAAATAGTAACTTAATCTGTTGCAGTAGCTAGATGCCCCACTTTGCGCTCTCCCACCAGAAAAGGACTCTGTTGTACTCACAGCTGCAACAACAAAACAGGGCGGGGGGAGAACATTCCCACTCAAAAGGCTTGATAAACCTGTTGGGGCATCGGTTACATTGATGAAATAATGAACTGTTAAATTCTTTCTGGATTCTGGTACCTGTTTTAAGCACCTGCATTTAATTGCAGCTGTGCTTGCCATGTTTTGTATGCCTTGGAGTAAAATTATCAGGAATGCCTAAATGACGTGAGCGCCTTACAAAACCTGAACAAGGCACTTAGGTTATTGTGTTCCTTTGAACATTTTCAGTCGTGGCAAGATTCTCATAACTGCTCTCCTTCCTTCCTATCATATCATATCATATCTGCTGGATTTGCAAGCTAATCTTTATTCAATTGCTAGTCTTAGCCAGACCTCTGAATAAGTAAAAGACAGTGTTCCTTGCTGCTAGTTAAGGGACGTAGAAGCTGGGTCACATCTGTATGACTGAGATTTTATTCCCTTTGCTTCATATTTTTCTTTGCTACACTGTCAAATACTTAGAAGTTATGGAGGCGAGAACAGCACAGATTTGAAGCTGAGGCGTGGTTATTTTTTCTTCTGTGGTTATTACTTGAATGTCTTATGTCATCCTAGTGCAGTCCCATTAGCTGAAATCCTCTTTTCTCGCTTCATAGCAATGGTTTTGTCAACTACTACGGAGAAAGTCGAACAGCATGAAGATGGATGTGAAGACTTTATCCAAAGCCCAAATGAGATTTACTTTTAGCTTGTCTGGGCTCTCTCTTGGCCCAATGCCAGGTGAGGATAGGTCCAGGATAACAGCATTATTTAGGTGTAGTTAGAAGTTAAACATGCCGAGTTTAGCCCATTATGCAATAGGATATTAGCTGCTGGGCACCAAATGGAAAGAAGTAAATTACGTTGGTTGCTGGTTTCTTAATCAGCAGTAAGATATATTGGGTTTTACGTTCAATACACTTCCCATCTCAAAGGATCTGCTTTCAGCCTCAGAAAAGATTACATGTTTTCAGATTTCTTTACCTAGAAATAGGGTCAGGGAGAAGAATCATAGAAAGCAGTCTTCTTGCAGCAGCTACTGATGGGGAAGTAGAAAGTGCATAGAAGAAAAGAGGTCATGACCAAGTTACCAGAACCTGTTTTAACAGCAGCTACAACACAGAAGAGAGGACTTTTTCTCTTCCTTTACAGCCACAAAAATGATGTAGTCTGGAGTCTGCACCTTTTATACACAAATGTATGCCAGCCATAGTTCAAAGCGTCACCTTTTTTTTTTGATACCGCAACCCAGCATGACCAATAATAAATTAACTCCTTCCCTCAGAAACACCAATCAGTGTGTTCAGTGATTCTTCTGTTTCTCAGACCTACCCACAATTTTCATTTGTATTTGACAAACACCCTCTACAGCACAGTCCAAGGATTAATCAAGGCAGCAAGCAGGACATCCCAGGACAGAGATATTCTAAACTCAGATTAATTCCATAAAACTTTTGGCACCTAACTGAAGCTGCTGTAACTACAGATGACATCACCATCAACTTTTCCAATAGCCAATGCACAGGATAAGCAAGACCTTAGGTAGACTGACTGTCACTGAAGATTGGCTGAAAATTGTTGAGACTTAGGAGAGTCCAATTAGGACTATCTGGAGAGACAGGATAGTAAACTAGATGGACTGTTAGTTTGATTGAGTGTGATCATTCCTACGTAGCCAAACTCATCGCTAACCTTCCAAATAAGTTTGCCAACACTAGTAATATTGTTGCTCTACTAGCAGTGAAGGTAGCCTGACTGAACCAAATCTAACTGAAGTGTTAAAAAATAGTATGGCCTTATTGTCATCCATTGTCAGGAAAAAATTAACTTAGAATACTATATAATTTTCTGTTGCATGCCCAAAGATTAAATTTGATTCCTTGTGGTCCTTCAGAGTTGTCTTCTATATGATCTATTATCCCCCAGAAGAGAAAAGATGATTGTGTTTGGTTTGCTTGGTTTTTTTAAACTGAAACTTGTAAATAACTTCCTTGAAGACAACTGACAAGTCTTTCTTGGCCAAAATGTATAAATTTAAATATAGGGTTCTCTGAAGAGTTCCCAAATCATCTCTATCTTCAGAGAGTAACTTCAGCAGAAAACGGATGACCCAGTACTTCTCATCTCCAAAGAATTAGGTTGACCTACATGATTTTGTTGTCATCAGTGATTTTGTTATCAAGGCAACTGCAATTGATGTGATTGAAAAACACGGATTTGTATCATGCAAAAATGTTCTGCTGCATGCAAATGAACAGTTACCCAAATGGAAATTGAGACCTTTTGCACTGTCTATATAGTCACAGCGCAAGACAAGAAAAACTCTCCATCTCATAATTAGACAATGACACTCTGATTATCTTTGCTCTTACTCTTTATCTGTCTCAGGTCATCAGTAAGCCATGGTGACCAGGGAGGGCAATGCCAGAGAAAACAGTTAGGACCCACACTATTCACAAAGAAGATAAAAAATAATTATAACCTCCAAGCCGCTGATGATATGATCTCCTGTCTGGAAGTTCAGGTAGTCTAATTAATTCATACAGGATTAAGAAAAGCAGTAAACAGTGCAGAAGCAGTGGGGTGGGAAAAGAAGAAAGATAGAAAAGAAATCAGTGAGACAATGAAATTGATAATGTGTTCTGTGAAATAACAGAGCAAATAAACAGATTTCAGATACCAAGTCTGAAGTTACTTGTGCATCACTTCTGCCCAGAGAATGAAATACTACATTGTAAAGAGAATTTTCATATCAAAGACTCACTGAAAATATATTGGGAAAGTGATCATGACAGTGGACTAGATAACGAGGGATTTGTATAGTTTAAAAGCCTAGACAGCACAAGCGCACAAGACATACAATCAAGAATTTGAAATGTGCTGCCAAAGAATCAAAAGTAAATATGAATTATAAATAGTAGTTCAACTGGTCTTCCTACCTCTGAGAGATCTAAGAATTAGACTTGTACAAATTGCTCATCTGCTGGAAGCTTTAAACATCATCATTTCCATTTGTTGTTCTAGACTAGTCAAGATGTTTGACAATAAAAACAAGCTAAAAGTTAGAAACAACTGATATGACTTTAAGGGTGCTTTATGTTGACGTTACAGAACATAACTTTTGGAAAGGAAAAGGGACAAGTATTACTATAGAGTAGAAAGTAAATGTGAACACAGCATTACCACTTTATTACATGTTTTGTCAGTGCTTCTATATGAAAGGATTTTATTGTTAGAAAAGAGCGTTATTATTTTCATTGTCAATTTTCTTGTAATGCCACTAAACTGATAGACCCACATGCAGCTGTAGAGAAGAGCAAGGGAGGATACAACGATGTCCATCAGGGCTTTGAAGGATATTAGCTATCCTTTAACTATTGTCTACTTCAGGAATTTGGGAGTCTCTTTGGTGGTGGGAGCTATGATATTTGAAATAGAAAGGCTGTCAGGATTGCATTTCTGTTTTGGTAGGGAAACTTTTCCAATGCAAAATTTTTTTTCAACCCTTCTCGCAGGCATAGTATTTACCTGTTTATTTATGTATTTACTAGATAACTAGTATCACATTAAATATCACCATTCAAACTCCCATCTCTTTGATCTAAATGTCCCCAGTGTTCAGTATCTTGAGAAAATGGCAGAAATTACTATATATCAAGTTTTACTGGCACAACACAAGTAATGAAATTTTTGAATTACATATCATTACTTGTATTTCACTATACTGCTCTAAAGTAAAAACAATTACAAGCACAGTGATGAAAAACAATATCCAGCAGATGCTCTTCATACGCTTCCTTGCCAAGACAACACTATCTCCTTTTATTAAAGAATGGATTTTTTTGTGGTGAACACAAAAAAGAAAATTCTTATCATTTAAACATTATGCCGCAAGCTACTTGGATCAGTCTTTTATTTATTACAAGTTTGTACCAGGCTTAGTACAATAGGCTCCTCCTCTTCTGGCATGATCTCAATGTAGGTATTAAACAAATAATAATAATCTGCTGATCTGTATTTGTCTTATAAGCATCCTTCTTTATACCTGCAAATTCTGCCTACCTTTTCTTTAAGTAGCATTGTTATTAAATATGTATGTGTATGCATGGGTGGAGAAAGAAAAATACTGTCTGTGGGTTCCATTGACATACACACTGCAAATATATGCATGATGTGATAGTCAGTAATTCAAATAAATGACTTTATTCATAACTATTTCAGTAGTCATACAATTTAAAAGACATGTTATACCTTGTAGGTATACAAACAATAAACAGCCTCGGGTTAAGAATACTTGACAACCTAAGTATAGTAAGATATGCACAACTAACAAACCTGCCCAGTCATTAACAGGTTATATTTCACTTTATAGACTACAGAATGAGTTTTGAGGAGGAGCTTCAACGAAGACTGGGCACAGTAAGAGAAAGCGCACTAATGACTGTAAGATTAATAGCAATTCAGAAATCAAAACCAATACTGCCAGTAGAGCAAACAAAAAATTCAACTTTGTGGTAAAATCTCTCTCTTGGAAGGAAAAGGAGAAGGCAAGTTTCAAAGCTTTTAAAAGAAAGACTAGAAGTTTGTGTTTGAGAAGATGAGTAAATAGACTTTAAAAAGCAAGTGATGTAAGGCAGAGGGCTAAGTGAGGATTATATTAACACCAGTAATCAAGAGAAGCAAAGCTGTAAGTATTAACGTCAGACAGGCAGATGAGATCATAACAGTCACCGTGTTGAGATGAGCAGGCCTTCAACTGATTTACGGCTACATGGACAAACAGGAACTGTCAGACCTCAGAGCTGCATAGAGCAAGGGCACATCAGGAAAGAAAAGAAAACCCAGGAATTGTTTCTGACATGATTATATTCAGGTAACCACTGAAGACCAAGAAAATTTTCTGAGATAGGTAGAGTTTAACTGGAGTGGGGGAAGACCACTAAAAAATAAAGTAGTGATGACTTCATAAAGGTTATGCTTACGGCTATATTATCTGAAGTAAGGTATGGAGGAGGATGCAAAGGCTGAGGATGTATTCCTGAGAGATCTAAACACACACCTACATACAGAAAGAGGAGGAGAAGATGGAGGAAAGGAAGACCCACCCCATAAGAAACTGAGTCTGAAAAGAGAGAGAATCAACAAGGACAAAATGACAAATGTCCAAGAAGAACAAAATTTAGTGAAGACTATAACATAGCATCACAGAGAGATGACAGATGGAGTGGAGGAGAATAAAGGACAAGCCTGGAATTCCTCCAGGAAGAAGTGGAAGATTAGTGAGATCAATTTCAGTGCAAAAGATAGAAACCAGAAGTATGCAGTTCTAGAAAGGCATTAGAAGACAAGAGATGAAGACAATTGTACAAACCATACTAAGGGGGTGGGGAAATGAAGGAAGTCTAGAGATAGAGAGCTAGGTGAATAGAAGCTTCTGAAGTTGAGGGTTCTTTTGTGTCTTTTTTTTTTTAATATGAAGAGACTCGGACATATTTCTTGTGTATGGGAAGGAATTCAAGGAGAGAAACAGAAATGAAAGAAAAGAACAGCAGAAGTTCAGAAGGTGAACAGGGACAGGTTCAAAGACTACCAAACAAAATCTTAATGTCTGTTTCAGTAAACGAGGAGAAAGCTTGAATTTTGACCTTGGTTGGTTACTTAGTTTTAAGAAGTTCACATGGAGAGAGGGAGGAATAGATAAGCTGAATTAATAAAAAATACAGAACAGGCAAAACTGCAAGCAAAGATACTCATAACAGATGACAAAAATCCCAGAGATTAAGAAATACAGAAAATCAGCAGAATCAAAAGATTTTCACCAGACATAGTCAGCAGTATCTCTAAAGCATGGCAGATGGCATTAGGAACTGAGAAACTGGATACTGGGAGTCAGCCAGGACCATGAATTGTCAGAAGGGTTTGGAAGTGTATGAGAAGAACAAAAAAATAGAGCCTAAAGGGAACTGATAAGCTGATAGGGGAAAGTAAAGTACAGAAGAATAAAGGAAATAAGACCTGAAAAGAAGTCATCAAGATCAACAAAACAGAAGTTTTACAAAGTCCCATTCTTGTAGAGAGAGAAAGAATTAAAATGTTGTAAAAGTTCAAATAGTTACAGAAAAGGAACTCAAGAGAACACAGTGCATAGAGAAGACCAACTCAAGTGTGTAGCTGATTGGCACATGGTCTACAATTCAAATGAGAAACAGCAGCACCAGGGCAGCTACAGAGTTGGATGGTTATTCATATGGGAACTGAAGGCTGAGAAATTATGAATGGAAGAAAGTTGCAAGTCAAAGTCAGACAGAGAGATGGGAATAGGTAGAGCTATGTGCATGCAGACCATAAAAACATTAGAAAGGCAGGCAGAAGGAAATTCTATTGTTAAAAAAAAAACCCACAGGAAAAAAAAAGATAAAGAGCTAGGAGCAGGCAGAGCTTAAGAACAACAGCACAGATACACCAACTTCTTTGACCCAAATTCAGAGTGGAAGTTGTTGGAGGTAACAGTGTCCACAGAAAGGACCATAGATGAGGCCGCGTTAATAAAGAAGGGAACAAAGTTCTGTGGGCTGGAGGAAACAGCAGGAGGTAAAAAGACAACTTCCAGGTTCTTTGAGACCAGTAACATTCCAAAAACATCAAGAAAAAAACAAAGAGCAGATAATGGAGGAGGAGATGAGTTTTGCATCTGAAGAAAAAAAGGAAGCGACAGGAATGGCAGAGAGGAGGCTGAACTGGAGGCAGAGGTAATTTAAGGGAAGAAGGAAAGGACAGAGAATACCAAAAGAAGTGTAATCTGGACATGAGTTGATATTAAGAGCATGAAAAGCATCAGAAAGCACAGAGAGAAACAAGCACCAACAAAGCAATCAAAAATAGCATGAGAAAGGAAACAGCACCATCCTGATTGTTGCTCTTTCATATATCCTGAAACTTCTGTTATCTGAACCCATTACATATACCCTCTCTGAAATACATAAGTTGTTTTAACAAATTACATGGTGATTTAAAATGCTAGTTGATAAGGATGATTTGCTATGACATAGTTATACTAGGAAAAGATTTAATCCACTGAAGCTTACATTGCATACCAAGTCCATATATGCAGTATTGGTCTGGGCACTTTATACTTGTACACTCTGTAACTGTATTAGAATTTCATGCCAACACAAGCTAATAAATTTTTTGTAATGTAGAACTGGACTAATCTGAGCCCTATTCTCCCAGGAATTTTAATCGTATTTATGGATCGTTTGCCAGAACAGCATACTGATTGCTTAATTCTTCTCAAGATATAGTACACAAGAGAGTAAATAACATCACTGGTCAAATGTTCTTTTGCATCCTTGGATGTACAGATGTCTGGGTTCTTGGGGAGGGAGTGTTTGGAGTTTTTTTAAGGAGCTTGTTTTGTTATTTTAAGCCTACTTGTTCTTTTCCAAGCCCAACATCACAGCTAACGTGTCTGATAATTTACCAACAGTTGTTTTCAAGTACAAGATTTCTGAAGGCAAAGGACTGTAAACAGAACAAGGCCAGCTAAAGTATTTTAAACCATACCTATCCCAGGAAGTTACACAGGGCTTTTGGTCCCCAAATAAGGGTGCAGTGAGGCCTGCTATATATGGGAACCACAGATTTCAGCTAACACATTAAAGCTCTAGGAGTTAATCTGCCTGAGAATTAAAAAAAAAAAAAAAAAAAAAAAAAAAAAGTTAATTGAAATCCATTCCATCCCTGTCACTCTGATACGCTATCAAAGTCACAAATACGCACACTTAAAAAACAAAGGGGAACCAACACTTAGAAAAGGATTAAGAGTTATGTGTAATAATATTATTTTGAGACATTTATGCTCTAGTATAATTTCATCTCCTGATGTATACATGGCAGAATTCAAAACTCAAGGAAGCAGGTTTGTAATCCATCAGAATTACAAATCCATTTCCAAGTGATGGAATTCTCAGTAGACTGGATCATGGCAAGCAAAGATGTCACTCCCCAAAAGGTATGTGAAATCCTACATTAACTTGCACCTTGCACAACTCCTATGTAGTCAATTGGAACGAGCAGGATGGAGCTAAATAAGATTCCAGGTAATTTTTATTTTAAACTATAGCATTGCCG
Organism: Aquila chrysaetos chrysaetos; assembly: GCF_900496995.4. NCBI lineage: Eukaryota > Metazoa > Chordata > Aves > Accipitriformes > Accipitridae > Aquila > Aquila chrysaetos. Next base: position 34,651,755 of record NC_044009.1, read on the forward strand.
TGGAGTCAATGGAACACTTTAAAAAGTGCATATCATAAGAGCTTTCCTCTGCCTAGAAACAGAACAAGCATACTTTAAACTGGAACAGAGCATAAAAAAAGTCAACAAGAGACTAGAAGCAATAATAGGAAGTTAGAAGAACAGAACTGAAATCTCCCTTGAACCTTTATCTATCCTTCAAATAAAAAAGTCCCAAAGCTTTTATAAGACCACTAAAGACTGAAACTGTGTCTCCCTGTACAGCTTACATTTAAACTGAAGAATTTTTCATAGAGGAAAAAAGAAGAGAGAAACAGAAAAAGCAAATGTCCCCACTTCTCCCTTTAGCAATGGATCTGACTTGCAAAGTGCAGTCAGGAAGCCTGCCATTCACCTCACAATCACTGGAACAGCTAGTTTAGCTTAACTAGCACTCTATCTACGCCCGTTTATTATTCATCTGCTAAAAAAATAAGGGGGGGGGAAGGAGTAGCAAGTGACATTTAATTACTAAGTAAAAGGTAAGAAATGTCTCCTTTTCAATAGCATAAAGATAATGCCATTAATAGATACTACTATTATTCCCTTGAAAATTTTATTCATGATTATTCTCATTCTTGTTCATATTTCGTCACCCTGAATCACAAAAGTAATGCTTATGCCAAAGAATGATAAAAGATTAGCAAAGGTGTGATGACATTTTTAATCTGTCCATGAACAAATGGAAACTCTGTGTGACATTATTATCTTGTATTTGTCTGTCTTGTGTTTTAAACACTTTCTGAATGTTCCTGCTTCCTCAGTTTTCTTGTTACTGTTATGCTTCATTACATTTCTGTGGAGATCCAGCCAGCCTAGAAGTAAAGAGGTATTAAATTTCCATATCGTTCCAACAGAAGTACTCTCAAGATATTTTAGTCAACAAAACCCAGTTTATAATCCCACAATCTACAGGTGAGACACTAATGTGGTATGTAACATCCTTACTTGAAATTACCTCTGGTACCTTTGAACTGGATTACTTGAACTCACCTTTGAACTGGGAGACCACACATATGATGTCAAGTTCTAAAAAGATTTCCAAACAGTGTTTGTAAACAATCAACCAGTAAGCCTGTTGCTGGCCACGGGCAGATTTAGGGAATCTATTATAAAGAACAAAATTACAAGGCACATGAGTAAGTATGACATACTGGAAAACAACTGATCCTGTGGAATGTTCCAGGGAAAGACATGGCAACTGAGATATCTGAAGGACATCTGCAGTCCTGTGCTGAGATTGATCAAGAGGTCCTCTGACAAGAGACTAGGAAGTTATAAATACACATAAGTTCAAATTGAGCAGAATTGCACTAGGAACCTGACGAAGCAAAGAAAACCCTGCCTTCATTAACACAGACATCTCCCAAAGTGAGGGCTACTGAGCATAAAGTGCTTCTTGTCTTGGAAATGATGTAACTCCCTGCCATTTTCTGAGAAGAGCAGTGCTGTTCCACAATTGTCTGCTATGTCAGTGTACATCACTATGCCTATCCCAAATAGGTAAACTGTAAACCAAGAGAGGAAGATATATGGTGATGAACATGCTGAGAAGGCAGGAGCATCCATTATGGGAACAGCATCAGCTCCAGGGCTTAATCAATTTACTTTGTAGGATTCCTGTGGCCCAGCTTTGTATAGAAGCAGGTGCCAAAAGTGTCCAAAGCCAAAGAGCCTGAATCTTGTTTGCTATGACTGAATAAACAGCATAAGAGATTCTTCAGTTCACCTGAAGAAATTTTATGCTGTGCATAGTGGAAGATAAAGGTACTATTCTTTACGTTCCTATATTAAATTAGAGATCTACAGGTGTGTACAGTGTAGCCAAGCAAAGACAGGAAAATTAAAAGGAAATTAAACTAGAAATTGATAATGACAATTTTATGGACATAAAAGGAGGCCCATGATGGAAACAAAGTCTAAGCGATTACCAGGGAAATCTGTTTATAGCTGATGATACAGCCATTGCTAAAAATGTAAATTTAATCCCTGTCTCAGCAACTGCAAAGGATACTAAAAAGGAAACAATTTAACACTTCTTATCTGTTGAAGCAGGCAAGAAAAGGACCCAGCGCATGTCTCTGATCTGTGCTGAGGTTGCTGCTGCTGTAGATGTTCAGGACACAAGGCAGTGCTAGTAACTACTTCTGACAGCACAGATTACATCTCTAACTGACATCCACAGCAAATAGGCATCTTTGCATTAGAAGTTAGATGGCTGAGAAATTTCAGCACATCTGCACCCTACAAAATAGAAAACCACTCAGGAAAGAGGAGGAGGAGAGCAGAAGGCAGACTGGGCAATAACCAAGCCCAGTGAGTCACTGCAAGACGCTCACTAGCAGCAATGAGAAATTCACTCACAACTACACACAGAAGAACTGGCGACAGTACACTGAGATCTAACAGAGGGGACAAGTCTGGCGAAGGCAACGAGGCAACCAAGTGCCTAGAGAAAGAGGTCATCACTTCCTTCCGGAACAAATGAAGAATGCCAAGACAGCTTTTCGTTTTCGTATGTTTCACTTTTCATATGTTAGGTACACTTAACTGGCAATATCCAGCCACCTCCATTAAATCCTGTGCCCTGGTCGTCTAAGAAGTCTTATTTTTGACATGTATTAGCACAACTACCTCAACTGATATTCTAAAGATAAGATCCAGTCACAGTTAGCAGACACTGAGCTTCATCCTTAGTAGCACTCACAGAACTAGGTCTACGCTTGCCATGCGCAATCTAAGCACCCAGGAATAATCTTCGGCAGAAGATACAATGCTATAAGAAATCACTATATTACTGGCATTGTTACGAAATGATCATTTTGTATTCTCCATATGTATTAGATTTTTCTAATGATCATTCAGTGTACTCCATTAAACATGTTACATGCCAGTCAACATTGAGCTAACACCAACCAACCTCCACTTTCTTATATACTAAGAGTTGCCTAAATTTAAATTTTAAGTTGTGATATGCATAATCGCTGTTTAAGACACACATAAATGCATTAAGTCTAAAATTTTATATTCACCAAAATTTATTCCTGGAACAGGACTAGAAAAGTTAGACAAACAATGGGGAGAAGAAAAGGGGAAATGGAAGTCTGATTTTTTTTTTTTTTCCAAGTTTAAAGTATTTCAGATAACCTTAGCAGGAAAATAGAAAATAAACACTTAAATATCTTTAAAAATTGAATTCAAGAGTGACATCAGCTGGTATAACTGACCTGCATGGCTAAGTCTCAGACAGAAACCCCACTAAAGCATAATTAACCCCCCTCACATAATAAGCTTGACATGAGGTCTCTGCCATGCAAATTCCTATCTCCAGACTCCATACCTGAATAGAATTGCTCAATTGCAGCTCCCCTTACTAATGCAAGGACAAGGTATTTTTCTGCTGTTCTACCTGCAGGATTCAGGCATAAAAGTGACACTGCTTTTCCTGGAAAATTTTAATCGCAGGATTGGGACATTAAACTGATATTGCTTTTGTTAGAATAGTTTTAATTGCGTTAAATGTGGATGCAAACCATATGGGTATGATTTCTTGCACATATTTTAATGACTCTGTATGTCTGCATAAAATCTTTAATAAAGAGAATTTAAACAAGTGAACTCATTATGTTATCAGGAGAGCAACAGATGAATCTTGAATCACTGAAGGCTCCTATAGACATTTTTGTTTTATTTAAGCAGCCTGGGGGGAAAAGGGAGAAGCTATTACAAAAATGAGCAAATTTTTACAATACCTTGACACTCCCTCATGTCACTTAATGCCTGTTTTACATTTTCATTCAATGCACCAAGCTGAATATTTTTTATCAGTTGATGGTTGCTGCATCAGTTGAGAACATTTGAGAGCTCTGTGCATGCTCTGAGTTTCCACTAGAAATTAACAAATCATTTTTGGTGAGCTGACTAAAAACACAACTTATGAATCCCTGGAGTTCATGTTCCCCATAGTTTACCTTCTTTTTTTTTTTTTTCTTTTAAATTAGTGATATCATACTAGATGATATCTTTCTATTCAGTTACTTTAAAATTTAATTCAAAATATTAAAGCTTAACCTTTCCCTTTAGGAGTTATTCCCTGATTATATCAATTGGCATTGGGGAACATAGATTCCATATAAGACATTCCAAAACAACAGGAGGTTTCATCACTAAGACCACTGCTATAAATTAAGCAAAGTTATTTTCAAAGCTTTTCTTTTCCATAAGATTACCACAAGTATTAGTATTTATAATTTTCAGTGCATTCAGTCCTCATTTTTTAAGGATTCCTGTCCAAAGTTTCCGATATTTGACTGACTAGTTAACAGACAATCCAAATTTCCTTACCAGATAATGTGATTCTGCCCCTCTACTCAGCCTTGTTGAGACATAACTGGAGCACTCTGCCCAGTTCTGGGCTCCCTTCTTACAAGAGAGACATGGGCATACTGGAGTAAGGCCAGTAAAGGGCCACAAAGGTCACAGAAGGAGAGCGGGAGAGTGCTGGGACCATTTCAGCCCGGAGAATAGGCTCAGAGGAGTCTTATCAGAGCGTACAAATACCTGACTGGGGCGGAAGTAGCAAAGGCTTGGCCAGACTCTTCTCAGTGGTGTCCAGTGACAGGGCAAGAGGAAATGGGCACAAATTAAAATATGAGAAGTATCACTTCAACATAAGAAAAAACTTGATCCCCTTAATAAAATGGAAATAGCAGTATTTCTCCACCTTATCATCAGTCACATCTTGTTATCTCTTACTGGTATATACATTTTTTTTAATTATTCAGGAAAGTGATGCTCTCCCTTTTAGGGTCACACTGAAATCAGTATGGCATAATGGAAAGCATTATGTAGCATACTCTGTAGTTTATATTGATTTTACTAATTAATCTATTGGAATTTACCAGAATTATGGATCAGCTTCTACTTACACTTAGCTTCTACTGAAAGAAATTATCATGAGATCAAAGACCCTGACCACAGTAGTGTAACAGCACTCATGTTAATGTTTTTTTAATAATAAGTTTTATTGAAAAGTTAAGTCAACCAAATAAACATGGTCTTGCAAGGAAACAAGAAACAATATGAACAAGTCATATTATTTACAAGAGAGAGAGGAGGAGAGAGAATGAACCATAGTTGGGATTGCTGCTTCTCTCCAAAATGCCATTCTAAGTAATGCATAACCATTCTCTTTCACTGCATTAATATGGTCACCTTCCCTTCTACTCCCTCTTAGGTGGTCCCACCTCTATAGAAATCAGTTGGACTAATTATGACTCTATTTTTTTTTTTTAACAGATTACCATGGCATTATTGTTGTGATTTATTCACATTTTTATATTGTATCCCAGCAAAACTCATTCAAATAGTCCTTATTCAGAATGATCACGTGGTGATATACTTGGAACGCTAAATGGAATAGAGCATTCTTGAAACACTCGTCATTTAGCTATATATTTTGTGACCCTGCAGTTAGCTATATTTATGCTATGTTACTTTATGTTTTAGACCTTTCTGATATGCTTATACTAAGCCTTCCCTAATTCAGGTCATTAGGCCCAATGACTTGGTATATGAATTAAAGTACTAAACGAGGAAAATTTGACCAGAGAATAGGATCATCTCTCCAGAGGGAGACTAATGTAGGACAAAAGGACTTTAATTCCTTCAACTCACTCTGAAAGTACTTTTTGCTTCTAGTGTTGTTTTGCCATTTGTGAATGTTTGGCCACGATCTCCTATTTGTCCCAGTGTTGCCATTTCCTTAAAAACTGGCACTATAACATATGAAAAAAGTCAGTAGTGTGGAATCAGAACAGCAATCAGTAATAAGTAAAAGCACTACACAACTGAGTATGTGCATGAGTGTGAGCATTCATGTTTAGAATTGGTAAATGACACAAATACTGGGCTTCTTGCCCAACTTGCTAGTTAACACTGTTCCTAAAACATCCATACAGAGCTTTGATTCTTTCTAAGACCTTTATCATCAAGTTCTGTAAATAGGAATGTTTAAAGATAGGGAAACACATACTCACAGATGTGTATTCATTATGCACAGTCAAGGGGAAAGAATTCTTTAGTTAGAGAGATCCTTCTTTATGGAGCATTCTTCAAATACTGACAGTTGCAATCAACTTGGTTTGAAGAGGGATGGTATAGTTTTAAAGAAGGCATAAAAAAAATTCTTGTTGATACCAGCACACTGCCACTGGATTCAATGACTCCAAATTTGTGCAACATGTCCAAATATCAGCAAGTATATTTTAAACCTGTCTTTTTTGGGTGACGGGGGGGAGGATTAAACAAGCAAAATGGTTTCTAGTTTTAAGTTTTCAGATCACTTCAGTCCAATTGCCTGCTCTCATGTGTATATCTCTACCTTGCTGCAACTCCTCCTCTTAAAAAAGAACTTCATTTCCTTAATACATTCCTTTGGGGTATTATTCTCTAGTCCCTGCAAGTGAAGAAGGACCTGTAACGGGACTATGTCCTTTGAGTGAAAAACATATTCAAACTCACTTGCAATAGTAATAACGTAATAACATTGTTTCAAAATGGAATGACCTATACACACACTTCCTCAAGCAAGCATTCTTCACCAATTTATTTTCCTCAGTAGATACAGTTTCCATTCTAAACAGGCCGCAATGGAAGTCTATTGCACTATTTGGAGATAATTATCAATGACACCTCTCAAAAACATCCACAGAATGCAGTTTGTAGAATTAATATAAATGATGAAACACAGTCCAAGATAAGCATATGACATACTGCTACAGCTTCCAGTTACGCAAAACTCCATGGGGATCTAATTATTTTAAATGAGCAAAGGAGACTTCAGGAACAACAACAAAATACAGGTAAGTCAAGATTTTAAATTATACTTGAATAAGGAAAACAAAAGAAGCTGGGGGGAGGATTGGTCCTATTAAAAAGTCCATAAATATCCTGCAAAGCACCAAAACACCATGAAACCAATACTTTGAGGAATTTCATTCCAATGCCAAGAAACAGAATGTACTCATTGTGACTAATACATTAAAATACTGAAAATAAATTCTAACAGATTAAAAAGATCTTGTAGCAAGTGAAAGGTATAGTTAAACCATTCCAAACCTAATCAAGCTTAAGAGTAGGGCAGTCTTTCCCCATTATTAATAAGAATGTAAGCTGGATAAGTAGACTGGGAAACCATAAATTATGGCCAGTAAAAGTAACAAAACATTTTTTACAAATAAGTTTTTAATTAAAATGAAAAGACAGCCATTTTTACTGAAGCAATTTGCTGCACATTCTTAAGTTTGGTCTTCTGTGGTCTCCCACACACATACATTTCCAACAAAATGTTATTAAATGGGGGTGAAACCAGAACACAGTTCTAAATGCAAAATCAAATCCATGTTTTACATGTTTACATTTCTAGGTGGAAATATGAAAATATTTTTAAATCTTGATCACTTAATGTTGTGCTTTAGGGTCAGGAAATATCGCTCACTCCTGCCAATCTGCAGTCCAGTTACATGTGAAAACTATTGTTCCACAAGGGTAAAAAGCAAGCAACAGAAAAATTGCACACTACTTTCAGGCTTCAGCTGAGCTTTTAAAACACATGGCCAAACATGTTGCCATGGAAATGTTCTGCAAATACATCCAGAATTTCTTAAGATGGAACTGAATATCATTTTTAAAAATAAACTTCTCCCATTTCAAATATAATTGCTCTATGATTTATTTAAGGGAAACAATGGCTATTATCTAGCATTTATAACACCTAAGTGATAACAGTATCTCCAATTCCATTTTGTGCTCCATACATGAAATTAGGCCACTATCTTCCTATGTAAAATACCCATACACTTGGGGTTTTTTATGTACTCTGACTTTCCTATCCATCACCACAATACATTAGCAGATACAAAAGTATCAGCCTTGCAATAAAGTTGGCAACAGTTAAAAACAAAAAGGATGATGCATGCTTCAGTAAAACGAACTTGGTTTTAAAGAACATTCTAAATATTTAAGTTATTAATCTTCTCTTTTACAACCCATTAGTATTTGTATGTGTCACTGAGTGTAATAATTAAAAAGGGGAGAGTTATCTTCCCAAACTTTCACTGTTATGATCAGTGAGCTATTTTTAAAACTGATTTGAAATGAAGAAAAAAAAAAATCTACTACTGCAAAATGAAGCAAAATCTGTGCCTGCAGAATAGCTCAGTCCTGTTACACAATGTGATACGTTGTTTTAAATAACCTGCCACTGTAGGTAAACAGTTGCCTTATACTGCATTTCATACCACAAACACACACATTCACAACAGCTTTGCGTGCCGTGTAAAGATAAAGCAAAATAAAAATGTAATACAATCTTGTCATTTTACTTTACAGCAAAGGTACAACCTTTTACCACGAATTAGTCAAAAGAAATCATATTCACAATAAAAACAGGTTGAAAATATATATATGGAATAAGCTTACATTGTTCAAATAGCAGTTAACAACACATTAGATTTCCAAGATATACATTGCTCTGCTTATGTAAACAGTCTACCCTATAAATCCTGTAGCAAATGCAACATGAAGCAATTACACAGACAAAGAGATTGTAAATGACCTAAAACTGTAAAACAAACCCTTACGTTAGAAATATTAGTATAAACTATGAGGTCATACCTGATGACTTAGAGACTGTAATGTCTCACTGGTTCCGAGCTGCATGACCTTTCTATTTCCAGAGACCCCCAAAAATTGCATTTCCTGTCTTACAAAAGTACATCACAGACCCATCTATCTTTCAAAATCTTCTGGGCTAGTGAAGAAAGCATTAACAGCCATTCTGTCCGTCAGTAAGTGCTGGAGTCATTACCCTCAAGATATCAGATCTTAAATATAGTTTCCTCTGCGCGATTACAGACATCCAGTAGTCAAGGAGGCTGACACAGCTATATCACTGATGCTGCTAATGCCATCTGAAAACAGTAAGCTTACTGCTTAAAGCAATCCTGCATCATCCAAACAGAACAAGCCACATCCTTCAACTCCTCACTTGCGTTTTTTATAAAACCTAGCGCTGCCATTATAGATTTTGTTTTCATCTGTGGTCAGCTAAAGGAGAAATTAGATATTATGCAACCAGCTTTGCATTAACAAAAGAAAAACAGCAGATGAAGTGACATATCGAGGTTATCAAATTTTGCTTGCATGACCACTCCTCAACGAGCACTATCACCATTCAGGAGAAGCATCACAATCTGATCCAAAGGAAAATTACCAGAAAGAAATTACAAACAATTCACAGTCAGCAAGGCATTTAAATACCTCTGTGGTACTGAAACAGGTATTTTATGCAGCCTTATGAATCCTAGTCCCTATTAAATTAAAAACATTGCTTGCCTAAGTATCTTTAGTGTTTATTTTCAATAAATTGCATGATCACTGCATTGTTTCCATTACTCCCTGCTAGCAGCCAGAAAACAGCATGCCTTGAAAATGTGCCAGTATTATGACAGCAAAAATGTGTTTTGATATCAAACAAAACAATCATGCATGAATTTCTTCTGATACAAGAGACCTTTCAAGCTAACAAATGTACAGTATCCTCCTTAGTAATTTTTAAATTATTAAGACTACAACATAATAACTGGACTTTTTATTAAAACACATACTTGATACAAGTGAAATTGATTATTACAAGTCATTATTTATATTTATTGTTGCTATCATTATGGCAATAAACTTATGCAAACAAAAAAAATCACTTCACAGAACTAAGACAAAACAGTGCCACCAATAAACTGGAAAAAGTTGTCATTGAATAGTTCCTCTGAATTCTAGACCCACAGAAAAATTACTCGTGTTCACACAGTGAGAAAGCCCTGTTGAGGCACTCAGTCCATATGCTTAAACACACAGGAACATCCCCTCAACACATATTGAAATATACTGCTACCGGTCGAATTTTACAGGCAAATAAAACTTGGAGGAAAAAAATCTTCCCTAATTTAACTACAGCTGCATGTTATTCAAATGAATTTGGATGTCCTTCTTTTCTTTGAAATATAAGCAGAAGCTGCAGCTAGAAGTAAATGGTTCTAAATTAATTCACCCAGATCCTATTCTGTTAGTTTAGCATTATTATTATTATTATACTGTTGTAGTAATTGCTCTTTTGAGTAACTTAATCAAATTTAGCTTATAGTCATTCACAGTATGGCACTGATAAAAGCAAACTGGTCTCATCCATGAATATCACATATTTCCCTTTAGAGACAGAAACTGTGTGCTATCAATTTTTAATTGATTCACTTTATACAGTGTGCAACTGCCTCAACGTAAGGACACTACACCTACAGGTAAAGGAACTTAGCCACACATTTGCACAGGGTCTCCAGTGATGTGTCCTGTAGCCTAGCAGAGGCCAGTCAGTGAAGCCCTAGGAGGCTTTAAAGTGCAGTAGGGAACCAGTTCAGGCCAGACTTGACACTGCTTTTTATATTCTCCAAAAGAGTTACTCTTGAGGCCCAACAACCTGACACTGCCTTTTTACTGCTGATGATAGCGGCAGTCCGGGTGCCACTTTGAACATTGTGAATGTTCTCGAAAGCTGCCACTCTTAAAGCTTTTCCAGAGTAATTCATTAATTCACTTTCAACCTAGAAAATATTATTAAATCTATGTGCACAGGATGTAAATACATACACACAAGGAGACAAAAGTCCTTTCAAAAAATAGACATGGGTGATTCAGCAGTAAAAGAAGGGGAAAATAGCCTTCCCTGCATTAGTATGAAATGGGAGTATCTCCCAAGGTAACGTTTTTATTTCCAATGGTAATTAAAAAAAATATGTATATACCAGCACCAAACAAAACTCCTATGCAAACATTCAGTTCTGCAATACTATATTCCAATCAGTAGCTATTTACAACTACTTAAGGGAGTACAACCTTGCATCTGTAAGTTGCTGGCAACCACTTCCAAGTCCCCACAAGCCACCTACATAGGATACGAAGGCCAGCAAGATGGTAAGAAGTGACCAAATAAAAAACATATGTTGCCAAGCCACCTTTCATAAATATTATGCAGGCTCTCTCTGTGCAAATCTTGTACTACATTATAATCTCCACTCAAAGAGCGAAAAACACAAAGCTAGGAGCTATAACCACAGCTGTCGGAAACATCACTTAAGATTTTCTGCTCACAAACAGTACATAATCTCTCCCCCAGCTGGACATTTGAAGAATTCAAGAGCTAGCAAAAGACAAGACAGAATACTATTTTCCTGAGTTTGGTTAAGATCTCAGTACAAATTATAACTGCACTCAGAAATATACAGTTATTTTTTCACGCATATTATCCCAGCTAGTGGAATCTTTTACCAGAAGTTATTCCATGTTTTTCCTCATGGCAATACAATTACTATTTTGCAAAAGTGAAAATTTTAACATTTCATTAGCAATGTTAAAACAGAGAGAGGGTATAAATACGATACTATTTTATAAAGTATAGATATTTATTCTGAGAGATGTTAAAGCAAAAATCTGGTATTCCATTCCCTTTAGAATATCAGCAGGTATCACTTTATACCATACAAAACTCAAAAATATAGTTTGCTTCTATTTCATTTTTCTTTACAGGAAACAAAGAAAGAATAAAAAAAGAAAAAAGCCAATTCAGAATTCCTGTGGATTATGCAAGGTGAAATAATGGTCACTTTGAATCTATCACAAATCAGCTTCATATCAAAAAGACCTGACCTAAGCAGTGAGTGAGCAAACAACAGAAGCTCTGTCACTCCACTTTTTAAATTAAATTTAAGTCATGTTTGCTAATACTAATGAATACATAGAGAATGTTTGAGATTAGTGAAAGGTACTGTAGATTGTAAAAGTAAGGTGAGATGATATAGTGCTGTACCAAAAGAGCTAGAAGAACAATACTAATGCATATACCTCAGCAGCATTTTGGGGGATCAATTTTACTGTATATTTTTATTAATGACCAGAGCACCATTTGGGTTTGTTCAAAGATTTCTGATACTGGAAAGCACTGATAATATATGAGGAATGGAACATCACCAGGAAGACATGGATTACCTTTAGGACCACAAGAATAAAATTGGGGTAAAATTTAATAATGCAAAATGCAAAAGATGTGAACTTATAAATTATTAAGTTTCTTCTAAGAATTGAGAGCTCAGCAGTTGAAAATTACAGCGGATGAAACTGTGGGGACAAAGCTGATCACAGAGTAATTATGAGCTACCAACAAGATGTCCCTATGGAAATGAAATCTTAGAATTATCAAGGAAGATATTTCTAGTACATCAACATCAACATTAATGCAATAACTTGAAGCTCTATTAAAATCTTGATTCTGATCATCTATGCCTAAAAAAATGAATTCAAACTGCAAGAGATAAAGGCTTCTACAATGGTCAAGAAAATTTTGAGAAGAAACTGAAAATATTTTATTTGTTTAGCTTAACAATCAAAAGACTAAGGGGGAGATCTGTCTAGGTGTCAAGACAGAAGTGCCAAGGAAGAAGAAAAAATATTCAAATAAAAGAACCATTTTGGAACAAGCACAAATCCATACAAAGTTGTCATTAATGTTTGGGGGTTTTTTTAACTATAAGAGGTTAAAGGTCTGCAAGAGTGGAAAATCAAACCCAAAGATCAAGAGCATGCCTTTCACTGCTACATTTCTACAAGAGACGATCATGAAAATGCAGACAAGTGAAGAAAAAAGCAGAAACTTAAGGTACAGCAGAACTGGTACCAAGAGCAGGACATAAGGAAAAAACGGAGATTGCCCTGGAGCTCAACGCTGATTGGAAATAAGTTTAGAATCCTGAATCAAAAAAAGTAAACAAAAAAAATCCCGACTCGATAACAGTTGGTTTCTCCTGTACTGAAGACACCAAGCTTTCGTCTCAATATGTAGAATGGTATTAACAATATAAATAGCTCAGCAATTTCTCTTAACCAAAATAATTCATCAGTTCTTAAGTTTCAGCTGATTGCTCACATCAACACAGATTAAAAAATATCTTTGTATTTGAGTGGAATAAGCTCAAAAGTAATTAATGATAGCCCATTCCCCTTTAATCCTAACGACAGGACTGTTTCAATTACCTTTCTCTAGTCTACATATGTATCTAGTTCTCCCGTGAAATTATTGGGAGGTTTTTGTTATAAAGTGTAAATACCCTTCTCTAGACAAAAAGGAAAACCATTTAGAAAATACAACTTTAAATTTAATTAACTGAGTAAAAACTTGTTATATTTTATGGACATACTTACTATGTTCTCTCAAATAAGATACTGTTCAAAGACTCTCCTTTTTTGATTATTTCAACAGGCCTTACGTAAGTCTAATCAGCTCATCTGTGGATAACCATTAGTGTGTTCAAAGGAAACTTGAAACATTTATAAAACAAAACAGAAAATGAGCAGAGGCAGACCTGAACCATGGCTACATAGTCAAAATTTGCCCATGAACTCCTTGGTTCCAATTCTGCCTAAAAGTCAATGTAGCTGTATCAAAACCTGCCTTTCCAAATACCCCACTGTCAGTGTTGCTGCATCATAGCACTAAAACTCAAGCTTGTACCTCAGACCAGTCCCTGATGATCCAGATCCCTGCACTACAGGTTGCCAACAAAGTGGAATAAATGTATAATGAACAGTTTAAAAACAATGAAAAGAAAGGAAGATTTCTATCCAGTATTTTACCTTTAAAAACAACTTTAAAATGTCCGGCATCCCATTTTCCAAAAGATAATGTAGAGAAAACAGACATGTCCTTTCTCTCAGACTGCTGAGGAGCAATCCTATACTTACAGTGTATGTAAGACATTGGTTACTTATATTTGTTCTTGGAAAAATACAGAAAATAAGAGAGTACAAAATCTCCTCAAAGTTTGCAATTGCACATTTATTTTCTTAGCAAAATTACATTTACATAAATCGTGTATTCTAGAAAATTATTTGCAAAACCAGATTGAAATTATAACTTTTAAACATGTGTCTAGAAGGTGAATAGGTTATATTTAAAATGACCATGCCTTCCTTTTCCGACCTCAAAGAAAGCAAAGCTTTCCACCTTTTTAAGCATCTCAGCAGTACTGTAACTTGTGCCATGGCCTGGGAAAACCTTTCTCCTTTTTCTAACTAAGGACACAGCTGACTAAGGGCTTAACTTGCAACCATTGGGGATGCTAGAATCGATTACAGGAAAACAGTTTCCTCAAAAAGGTGATGATGGAATTTGGACTCCACGTTGTACAGCACAACAGAAATTTCTTTTCCTGATATACGAAGAAATAACAATTTAATCAAAAATGCTGGAACCTGTTAGCAAAGCAAGTGCTACCAGCCTTCCCACAGAAGGAACAGCAGGACAGGCGATGCTGCTCTGGGTATCTCCCAAATATTATACAATACTGAAGCTGCAGCTTAGTTATATTGCACACCTCTTACCTTCCTTTCTTTTGATCCTTTTAATCTCTCCCTTGTCCCTGAAGAGGAAGAAAAACTTCTTTTTCTTAAGAAAAATTTGTCAGTTCACTAATCCTAGGTTCTTATCCGCCTCAGAATAGATCTGACTTTTCTAAATATTTTGCATTAAGAAGTTCTCTTTCAAAGAAGAGAAATGTTAAATTTTGACATATAATTACCATTATCCTCTCTGCTAGCAGAAAATGATGGCAAAATGCCAACTTGCTTGTCTGCTACAGATAAGACATTTCCAAGCTTCCATCCTTCCCTTTAGAGAAAACAGAAGGGGAAGACCAGCCAGGAGAAAGCCTACCCTGTCAGCTGATCCTGTAAGAAATAAAATTAATATTCTCCTAGCAGAAATCATTTTCCTCCGAGCCTGAGGTAAATGATATGCCTTACCATATGTTATGATGGTCCTTTCAAGAATGACAAATTTGATGAATTTTTCCTGGATGGTCTTTCTCTCATCCAATCTCTTCTCATCACCTCCAGCTTCTGCTGCAGGCAAACTCTCAAGAGGCATAAATCAGCATAGCATCACCAAATTATATAACTCCTACCCACTGGGGATTTAGCCTTTTCTATTTCAGACTTAGCACAAAAAAGTGTCTGTACATTCTTCAATAATCTTTTTGATCTGTGTAAAGCTTCAGAGAATTACCCTGACACATTGCTGAGCTTCAACACCTATACAGCCATTGTGTGCACTGGATTAAATTATAAAATTGGAGATACTAACTATATAAACTAGACAAATTCATAGATACTTATGGATAAAAATGGGGAAGAATATAATTTCTTAGAACAATTCAAAACGCTTTAAAAATGTAATTGCCCATATATTTTTTTTAAATATTTAAAACACAAACTGAAACTTTGCTTCAGTTCAAACAAGGGCAAAAAAAAGGCAAAAGACAGGTTCAGGCAAGTCTCTTGACTGTATATAAAAATATCAGCATATTGTTACTTTGATTACAAACTCAGCTGTGCACTTCTCTTTAGTTTACCTATACTTCTAAGCAATCAAAATGTTTTAATACCTTTGCAAATCCCCAGATACCAGCTTACTTGCACATCATTTGTGCATCACGGTCCTTTTGAAAGTTTTACTTTTATCAGTAAAATATAGACAGGCAGAATAGATAGATATAAATACAGATGTTTTAAAAATCCATCTACCCACACTTAAAATTTTCTCATTTGCTATAAACTGATTCCAAATGAGAATGAGAATAAAGATCAATTTTAGCCAATATTACTGTCAAAACTCATCCAAAAATAAAACTGCTGGACACATCAGTTACCCCAAAATTTTCCAGGCTGTTTTAAATGCTTATTTCAGTCATGTAAAACAAGTGGGTTTGTATGCTTAAATATGAGAAGACAAACCTAACATTGGTTATGCAAAATACCCTTTGGAGTCTTAGAAGATTATAATGTGGGATGAGAATTTCAAAGGTTGGGAGGGAAGGCCACTGCTTTGAAGGGAGGCAATGGGGGAAAAGAGCTGTTACAAGAGTATAACTTAGGATTAGGTTAGTAGTCTTGACAAAACCATGACAGGAAGAAAGCAAGACAGTAAAAAGTGCTTTATAAATGCAGTTTATCACATAAATATATAACATATCAGACAGATTACAACCTAATTTTATCACCTCTACAGCTACAAAAATAAATAATAAATAAAATTATCAACTACTTAATTCCAAAATCAATTCTGAAAAGTGAGCTCTGAAACAAACATTTGCTTTCTTGTGAAGTTAACAAAATGGTGCACATGGAGAGCAAACAGGCTAAGATTAACTGCACCAGCTCTGTCTTGCCACCCTTCCTCTGGGAGGGGACACAGAAAAGCTATTCAAGCAGCACACACTTCACTATAAGCTAAATGTCTTATTTATGACTGTCCAAGGCCAGGCATCCACAGCCTAAACAGGCACTGGGTTGGGGGTAGCCCCCCTCTGGTAGATGTAGGAAGAACACAGAAAAGGGAGAAGAAAGAAAAGTCCCCCCAAACTAGAGGCAGGCCCCAAAGCTGATGTTGGGATGCTCTGGATTAAATTATAAAATTAGAGATACTAACTATATAAACTAGACAAATTCATAGATACTTATGGATAAAAATGGGGATGAAGATATAATTTCTTCGAACAATTCAAAATGCTTTAAAAATTTAATTTCCCATATATTTCTTGAAAATATTTAAAACACAATTTTACACCCAATAATGCAAGGACATAGATAAAAATGTTAAGATCTCAAGGAAGAAAAAAAAAAAAGCCAATGATTGCTTCAAAGATAGAAAACTGGGACAAAATGCCCATTGGAACATACGGAGTCTCCCGCAGGAGCTTCAAAAGTCAGACTGTGCCTGCTTTTATATTTAAACTGCCTTTCAGCTAACTACTTCAGTACAAGACACTTGGAAAAGAGTAAAAGTGTAAAGGACAAAGGAAGATAAAATAGCACTGAAATGAAGAAAGTGTAATACTTAGACACATTCCAGTCATGGGGACTTTCCTCGTTTTGAAGGGGGTTTGGTAATTTTTCTATATGCCTGTCTTACAATAATAAGCAACAGTTTAAAAAAAAAAAAAAAAAAACACACCCAAAAACTTATCAATTCTTGTGAATACTAGTTCTATTGAACACTGTTTCCCGCTTTAAGTAAAGGGAATATTGCAAACACCAGAGTGAAATTGTAATACCTGGAGTGCAATAGCAGGTCTTCTGGAATAGCCCCATTGTAAAGACTCTTTACCCTTAAATAAAAATATTAAGTGTGGTGCTGTGTAAATGTTAACTTTTTTTCTTTTTGCCAAAGGTGCAAAGACTTTTATTTCCATGATTCTTCACAGTGATTCTCTCTCCATATACATAAACGAGGAAAGTGTATCATTTCTCATCCTAAACTATTGCATGAACTTGGGCTGCCTGACAGATTTTTTGCGCATTACACACAAAACATAGTTACTGTTTGACAGTCTAAAACCTAACTGACCAGATCTATCGTGGCTAAATATACCCAGGATAATAAACCTCTCCATTTGTCCTGAAAGAGAAATTCAGCATCAGCCAATTTCACCTTTTCTTTTTCATCTGCCTCAGAGAGGGAGAAAAACAGTGGTGGGACCGCCTCCCCAGACAGGGACATGGCAGACACAAGATTCCTGAATTAGACAATTCCTTTCCTACTCTCATCTCCCCCCAGTGATCATCAGTGGAACCACCATACATCCACCACAGCCCTCTTTCAGGCCTTCCTGCTCTCTTAAAGACTTACTGTTTTCTAAGCTGGGGAGAAAAAAAAAAAAAAAGCAGATGAGTTTGGAAGGAAATCCAAGGCTAAGTGAGAAAGAAAACATGTCAGTCTCCTTCTGCAAGCAAGCAGTCATTACATCCCTTCATAATCTCCCCTGCTCAAAACCCCTTTTAAAACTTCCTCTTAGGTTACAGCTATGAGCCAATTTCCATACAAATTTCAGAGAAAAGGGTAACGACAAAGCAAGGGAATTGTCACCACAAGATAGTTGTCTAGCAGTCTCATTGTACTCCTCAGAGGGTACGTGGCTTCAGCCTGTGCTATCTCCAATGTTTCAAAAGACATTACCATACATACTTGGACTAAAACCTCATCACTGAGCTCTCAGACCAGACTCAGGAACTAAATGAAGGCCCATAGCAACACTAAATTTGTATTGATAAAAAGATGTGACACCAATCCATCAGAGAAATATTCAGTGACAGGATTTCCATTCTTCCCCTCATTCTCCAACATGCTCTCTAAAATACATGTCACTGAGGCATAAATGCTCTCATTGAAAAAACGTTCCCAAATTTGATACAAAAATGTTATGCTATTTTTTCTTTGTTAGAAGAAATATTGACATTTAATACTGTGCAGTTCATGAAAGTACATGGTTAAAAACTGACTTTGAACTATGTCACCTGTAGAACAGTCTCACATTGGGAAATGGTGCTAGCTCTACTATCTGGGACTTTCAAAACTCAGCTGGATAAAATGCGGTAAATCTCCTGCACAAAGCAACCTTTTGTTATCAATGCACTAAAAAATTGTACTTAGTGTCACACTTCATTACTTGTTTAGCCATATCATGTGATACACTGAAGTCTCAAATATCAGGTAAGTTAAATACCTTACATGAATATGGGACCACATCACTGTAACACCACCAACCAATATAACTCCTTAAATTATTTTGGTTCTTGGATTGGCTTAAGGTAAAAAAAATAAATGCAATTTACTATGTAAAACTTTTAGGAAACAAATGCAAATTTTAACACTGCCTGCTGTTGGCAATTTTGTAATGAGATAACATCATGAAGACATTAGTCACATCGCATTGAATATTTTAACTATCAAGCTTGTTTTATATAAATTATTTGAATTCTAACAGATAACCTCTAAGTTTTGGATTTATTTCTACTTTTATTACTTAAAAACAAAAGGTAATGAAATGTTTAAGGACATTAATTAGTTCATTCATTAACTCATTAATTTGAAGAGCTTTCAGATAAATTTCTAAAAGCTAGGGTTTTCAGAAGTGAAGCAGAAGATACGAAAAAACACATAAAGATTTGAGTTAGTTTTAAATAACTGAAATTCTAAACTTCATTAAGTACATGTAAGGAATAATATTTTTGTTAGTTCCTCCCAAATCTATTTTTCAAGAAGTTCTTGACTGCCTTGACACCACAAATTCCACCTCAGATACAATCCCCAGAACACCTGTGTTATTTCAATAGTCTGATTATTCTCAGATCCCTATATAATACTTCTACATAATGATTCTTCATCAAGTCACGAACGCAATTTTTGTTTTTAAGGATAAGTTCTACAGCTTAACATGCTCCATGTTGTGTGCAAACTCAAAGGAGAATAGTATGTAAACGAAGAATCATGAAAAGAATCACCTGACACACACTATTAGTAAAAGTTTTGAAGACTTCAACTATCTACAGCATTTTCCAATTGCTGGCCAGAGACAACATAAATCTCAATTGCAGCCTTGTCCCTACCCTACAAAGAAAACAAACTTATTTTGAAAACAAATATATGGCAGCCAGCACCCACTTGGTAGCAAGGTGATGAGAGACCTCTATCTATTATTTCAGAAGTTCTTCCTCATTATTAAAGTTTTTACTTGCACAACTCATGCAAAAGCCAGTTTACCATAAATCATTTTAAATACCACAGCTATATGAGTCCCTATAAATAACTCATTCAAGAAAGTAATTAGCAACAAAAGATTACAAAATTCACTCGATAGCAGAAGTATTTGGAATAAATGCAATAGAAATAATTCATGCTAATATAAAAGACAGTACTTTGCATTATGAGCCAAGAAAAGCAGTTCAAACTATATCATAAAAAGAAAATTCTCATAAATGTTTCATTTTTTTTAAATTACTTTCTTACTTCACTTAGCCTCCAGCAGCCAATAGACCATAGGCTTATATACAGTCAGAACATTCTAAGTCATCAGAAACCACTCGTTCACTCAACAAGGAAGAGAGAAAGGTGGCTAGGGAAACCAAATCAGAGCTTAAATTTAAGGTAGTGTTTTATCTGGGCCTGTTGCCTCTTTCTCACCTTGAAAACCAAAAAATGTCTTTCACCATGAGGAGAAACAGAATTAGTCTGACTAGAAGACACGAGTTCTCTATTCAAATAGATGCTCCATGTACTCACCTCATTACCTCTCCCAAGAATACAATGCCTAAAAATGCATTCTAAGTAAAAACCTGAATCTCTCATTCCTAGCACCGTCATAATCTAGTTCAAGAAAAATGCATTGCTCTCACTTGCTCATGTTCTCAAGCCCCTCTACCAACTTGACATGCCTAAGTCTAAGCCTATTTTCCAGGTCATCAGTATGACCTTTGTGCAAAGCCTTACAGCCACTGGTGTTTATAGCTAGGCAGCATTATGCCCACATGGAAACTTATACTGTCTATTGCTTTTGCTACCAGTAAGGTAAGCAAAGCCTTTGGGTCTTCTAAAAAGAAGTTCCAGACAATTTCAAGCTTTACAGAGACATCTTCATGTGTATTAATCATACAGGATATTTTGGAGCACTGGGCACTCCACCCAGATGGTGCACAAGGCAATGCCAAAGACTGACCACCAGCCTCTCAGATGATCAGGAAGCCAAAGATCCCCATAAGGTACCAAGCACGACAGGCCATTCTGGTCAGAGAAAACAGAAAACACATTGACACGACAAGAGAAACATCCATTTCCACTCAGCTCAACCTTTTTTGCAGTTCCATAGTTTTTCTTGTACATGATTTCATTTCTCATAACCCAAGACATACTGAACTTCAGGCAGCTATCAGAAGTATTAAAAGAGCAGGTTCTTCTTAAAATTCATTTTTCAAGCAGCTTAAAAAATTAGTATTCAACAGTTACCTTCCTGATTTTAATAGCTCAAGTGCAGGGCTATTAAAATTTTACAAGAAATACATGTATGGCATTTTATTATTATAACAATAATAATAAAGGACTTCTGGTTTGAACCAGTGCTACCAGCAAAGCAATGAAAGGAGGTGAAAGGCACAAAAACCAGAAGACAGAGCCAAGGATTTCTTTTGCTTCCTCCCAGTGGGGGACCCTGGACAGACTCTGGGACACCTGGCATCAGCAGGGTCCCGATTTCTGTTCAGGTTCATGCATTCTTTTCCCCCCAGGCAGAGCCCTCCCAGGGTGCTCCTCCTGCTCCTTTCCCAGCAGACTGCTGCTTGACCTTCCACATTGAGCACTACCCCTCTACCCAGTCTGTCAAGCTAGTCCATACACTAAATTAATAAATATAGACTCTACTAATTATTCATACAGTCCAGTCTGACACATTAGATTGAATGTCATGGTTATCCTGAAGGTAGAAAATGTTGAGTTTTACATAACATGTTCATTAAATGCAGTGAACTAATTAAAGTATGTTAATTAGGTAATAGACAAAAAGAACTTAGTATTTGGTAGAGACTGGTCACTGTTAATACCTTGTATTGTGTTAATACCTTGGCCGTATTTTTATGCTTAATGAGCAAAAGGAAAAGCTGATTATTCAGAAAAAGAAAAAAAAAAAAAATCACATGTGTTACGTGTTGGAAAAATAGCCTCAGGTGACAGAGGAAATACATACCAAAGGAACTGGCACTCTAACAAAGAAAGTATCATTTCAAACCCCATAAACAACCTGCTGTCGCTGGGAATTTTATATATTCAGATTCTAGGAAGCAATACTTAAAAAAGATGTTAATAAAATCGCAAAAATCTGATTTTATTTGCACAAGTAATCTGTTCTCCCTGTACTATGTAAACATTTTTCCCAGTTTTTTACTTTACATTATGAAAATTGAGATCAAGGCTTTCCTATCAAATGCTTTAGTTAGTAAAACAACTGAGAATCAAGAAATTATTAATTAAACTCCTACTCACACAGGGCAAATGTTGGTGGGAAATATACATACATATGCCTGGCACTGGGAATAAAGCCCATGTAATGCTCTATATGCAATTAAAACATACGCCGGGCTTATGTTAAAACTTTTTTTTTTTTTTTTCATTCCATATCTTATCGCCCTGCTTTTCACTTGATTTGAAAGGGCATGACCAAACCTAGAAAGCATTTTGATGTACATTAGAAAGAAAAAAAATCTAGTTAGCACACTCAATAAAACGAAGACCTGTACTTTCTTCAGAAGACAACTGGAATAATTACACTAACAAAGATGACAGACATTGGTGATAGTAAACCACTCCAGACAAAAGCAAACTACTTAATTTCTCTCTTAAGCTCAGCAGCATACATTCTGGATAATATTACTCAGTCATGAAGAAGTGAATCCTAGTATAAAAGACTAAAAGACAGATTCAGAAAGGGAACCTCATACTCGCAATGAAATTTGGATAGAGTTTAGATAAATTCAAAGCAAGTCTTAACTTAAAAAAATAAAAAAAAACCACCACACACACACAAACATACAAACAGAAACAAAACAATCCAGACAGATCGGCAGCCACACAGGCCTAGAGGGCCCCCCCCCCCCTTTTTTTTTTAATATTAAAGTTCCATTTGTAGCTAAAATTCTGCTGTGAGACATCTCAGTCTCAACAGAGCAAAGAAACTTGATGCCTAACCAGAGCCTAAAACCAGCGAGGGCCTGGGCTCAAGGTGTTGCTCTCACCTCAGTGTGTCTGCTCACCTTTCTCTGTTGTTCTCTGAAAAACATATATCCAATGCCACCTAGAATACAGAGACAACTACTGCTTTGTTTTCTAGCAATACTGTAACGCCATCCACCCTTGTTTGTTCCACTTTACTATGGGAGATAATAGGTCTGCTTCTCTTCTCTGCTTGAAAGGATTTGGGCACTTTCTTCCCACACCTCTAGAAAACGGGCCCAATGGGAGAAGGGGGTGAGAGCTGCTTCACAGTTGCAACACTTTTCAGGGACAACAGAAACAGGGTTTTATCGTTTTAAAAAAGGGAAAGGAGTTGAACTCAGGTCTCCCCATGTCCTGCATAATTATATTAACTACTGAACCACCGATACAAGGAAAGCCATGAGCACGGCCACCATTTTCACACAGGAGAGGGTCAGGGAGCTGTGGGAGGAGACCGACCCTCGGGTACCCTGCCGAGCCACCTAACCCAGACCCTCGCACTAGGCACCAACACCTGCACTGAGTTCAGGAGTCTGCACTGAAAATGAAGCCCAAAACCTTCATAAATGCCCAGGAAACTTAGAAGCTTTAGTCCTGTCAAATGTCAGACACCTAGGTGATTTCAGGTGAGCTGGCACACCAGCACAACACTGCATCGGCTGCCAGCCCATGAGCAGCGCAGCTGCATGTGTGTCCTGGCGTAGTCAGGCTAACAGGATACTCCCCTGAGTAGACGTAGTTAGCAGAGGCAGAGTGTCATGCTGCTGCATGCCTCCAGTTCTGGGTTTATTTTATCCACACACAGTCAAAAACACAGGAATCACATTTGCAAATTTTGCCCTAGCACGTTTTTCCACACCAAGATGGCAGCCATCCTTCAGGCAAGGCCTGAAGAGAACTACTGGAACAGGCTCAAACTCACAACAGGCTGCAAGGTTCACAAACATTATTATCCCTAATGCTCACCGCTTAAGTGTAAGCTTATTAACGCCAACTTCTGAGCACTCGATTGCAAGGTCTTTCACCTCTCCCTAGTTATGACCTTTCTGAGAAAATTTAGTCTCAAGTAAACTTCCTTCAAGAACATACCACGCCACTGCCCAGCACTAACAAATACCTACTTAGAGAGGATAACATACTAAGCATGCAGGACAGACCATATTAACGTGAGTTACACTCAAATTCACAAGAACCACAACCATTGCGTAAAGTTTCTTACCCTAAAAATTAACCGAGGTGTCTAAAGAAACAGCTTTATTTGGTTATGGTTTGTCCTCCAGAAGAATTCACGGCATTGGAACTGTAGAGCTTTTGTCAGGAGAAAGCTGCAACACTTCCTGTAACACATTTCTGTAACACATTAATAGCATCAAATGCAATTAACTGCTCTACCAAGAGTTCATGTATCTCTATGGGCCAAATATTTCCCTCAGTGCATGCACCCTTTCCAGTCCCTTCTCTCTGCACTTCACATAGTTACCTGCAAAGGATTTATTATGAGTCCAATTATGCATATAGTTATTATCAAACAAGGACGTTGAGTTAATGAAGCCCTGTGGATACACAAAAAGCAGAATGTGAACCAATTCAATGGGATGTACTTCCCTGGTGCATTTCCATGGTATATAAACTGAAATGCAATGAGTGACTGTTTTACTGCTCAGCTGTGCAAAATAACTGCAAGAGATTTTTGTTTTAATTTTCAAAATCACCTTAATAATAAGAACCCAGGAAATCCAACAAGGAGTCTCCCATCATCATTACATAGCATACTTTCTGGAATAAGTTAAATAGATGAAAGAACAATGATGGTTCTGCTTTTGAGAGACAATGATGTAACAACATCCTCGTGAGGAGCTCAGGTACTAAGATGATAAGCATTACAATACCTCTTAAAAAATTAAAAATGTAGCAAATAATCTTTTAGGAAAAGCACGGTTCATTCCCACTTCCATTTCTGTTCATGTTTTACCAATACCTGTACTTTGACAGCTGTTTTCAAGTGTCCTAAAGGCATTTTACAAATCTGAATAATTTAGGCTGTAGGCCAGGATTTAATTTCTTAAAATTCACCTTTTGAATTTGGCTTAAAGAGCCTAAGCAGGTGAAGAGAGGTATATTCAAATGCTCCCCAAAAGTTTCATGAAAACCAGACAATTAAGTGGTCAACAAATATGTTCATTTAAAAAAGAAGAGATGATGAACACAAGGCTTAAATGGTTTAAGGAAAGATGATAACAAAGTACTATTTAAACTGAGGGTTGAGGAGAATGATTTAGGATGCTTTAAGCAGGCATAATTCAAAACAACATTTGTAAGTTTTCCATTGTAAAATTAAACTTCAGCAAGAACTGTCAAACAATGTTGATTATTAAAGGCTGTGGAACTCAACAAATTGAACAAAACTGAAAACCCAACTTTCCAGACACCGAGAAGTGCTAGACTGAACTAAATACAAAGTAAAAGCTGACTCTTGCCTCATACAACTGCTAGAAACAATAAAGAAATCCTCTGCATTGTCAGAAAGTAAATATTCTCACTAATCTTATCCATTTCCCAGATAATGGCTCACAGCTAAATTAGCTTTTAATTGTAAAGGGTAAGAACATTTCTGGCCTAAAGGAATCAGGTAAAGAGACTCAATCAAACAATAATCAAGCAGGTGTTTCTTTGTGCATTCCTTAGCAGGAGATAACCACATAAGGAGAGAAAAATCTTCCTTGATAGGTGACACAACTTAGAAAACCAACCTAATCTTGTCAGCAAGACAAGAAAATGGAAATAAAAAAAAAATTGCTGCAAGGATTTATATGAGGTTCTACAACTTCAGAAAGAAAATTGAATTTGGAAGTATTTTTGAATGGTCATAAATAAAATGTAAAAATAAGGGGATAATGTTACACATTCAGGAGATTTTCAGATGTCATTAAAAATTAATAAGCATCAACATCACATATGCAACATTCAAAAAAACCTCAATCCTCGTATTTCATCATCTAAATTTTGTAACAAGGTGCTGGGGAATATGCCAAAATCTCTGTTACTAGTGTATCAGAACAATTACTGCTGTGATTCTTCTACCAAAAAATTACTACTGTGATATTTATAACACAGAGACTAAATATAAGTAAGCCTCCAAGCAAAAATACATTATTCAGATGATAAATGTCTTGCAGTACATTTTTTGTCGTTTATTCTAATAACAGTTGCCCTATTTTCAGAAACTTTATATCATTCAGCCTTAACAAGTCTTTTCCAGAGGGACAAAGACTATTAAATCCATTTTCCAATCATACCTAGTTGGAGAAAATTCTGGCTCCTTAAGTGAACATAATCCTTTGGTACGTGAAGATTTTTTTCTTTTAAAGCCTTGGTATTTATGCTAGGAAAATCACCATATTTTCCCTATGTAAATAATAATAAAGCCAATGTTTTATTCCTATTTTGAAACTACAGTCAATAAACTGGTGTCAAATTATGAACAGCAAAAAACCTGTATCAGTTAAAAAAATAAACCTATGAACATGATAAACACGTACAAAGTATATACTAGTAACTTGGAAATGCTGCCCCTTCTTTCCATTTCAAAATCTGACTACAGTCAAAGTATTAAATTTTCTCCATCTAGATAGATTACTGTAATTTAATGCAACTGATGATGCATGGGTGCAATCCCCTTTTTTTTTGCCAGCCATCTCTGATTATCCTCATTTATGCCATCCTGAGCATCCCCAGCCCATGATCAAGTTCTTCAAAATATTTACAGTCAAATCTAACTGAAGACTGTGATCCTAATCAAATCAAGTATATGTAGATCAAAGACTGAATGGCAGCCTACGAACAGCGCAAAGGCTTCAGCATGCTCTCTTAATGCAAATCACTAAGTATTTTAGGAAGGAGTAGAAAAATAATTGTGGCTGCAAATAATCTGGTGCTAGAATGAACTCCCACAGTAGGTCAGCCAAATCATGCACCATTAAAAAATTCTGCAAACAGGTCTCGTTTAACTAAAGCCTCTCTACTCTAAAAATGATAGTTATAACACTGTACCTTCCTTATGTAATAAAAACCTATCAACAAGAAACATACCAAAAAATTATTTTAAAAAAACAATACCAAAAAAAATCCAAAACAAAGGAAAAAAAAAAACCACAACACAAAACAACCTTACACGTTGATATGTACAGAAAGCACTCAATTAGGCTGTAATACTTCAGTGAAGGAAGATTCCATCAATTACTATAGTAACTGGATGAAGTTCCTCGAATTAAAAAGAAACTAATCAGGGAAATTAACAAGAAAAGAATCTCAACTCTCATGTAATCTATTATGCAACTTTTTCAATGCATTATGCAACATCAAACCTCTGCAATGCACCAGTAATCCCCATCCTGTGCATGGTACCATAAATGTCCACTAGCAGGTCCAGCCGCGATTCACTGGGGTGGATCGGTTATTCACCTTGGAAGTGGGGGATACCTGTTCAAGTGCTCTCACAGCTCCTGGAGAGAAACCGCAACTAGATCACCTATGCTTTAATACTCTGAGGAATACCCTGAGGTAAAAAATAGAGTCCCTCTACTTTTTTTCCTGTTTGTTTTAGAAGTCACCAAAATAAGACATTTTGGAAACACCAGTACAAATTATAGCAGCAATTCAGATATTATATTTCAGCAATATGACCTGAAATTTCCCTACACTCTGTAAAGAGTAAGAATTATGAAATACAGATGCTAATCACTTAGAATTTTAAGTCTTGTCATAGTGATCCATTCTGGTTATAGTGATCCAGAACATGTTCTCAAGCCACAAATGGACCATTGAGAGTGTACTCCTATTTTAGTCTATGCTCATCTTTGTTACCTCTGACTTATACGTTTTAATATACAAAGAAGTAAATGACAGAACAGTCATTTTTTTTTTTCCCAAATGAAAACCAGTAGCAGAAAGTATCCCATTAGAGGGATCACAAAGAAAATACAGTTTAAGAACAAACTTATCATTGCTGAAGGGGATGAAAGCTAAAAGGTACCTAGAGAAACAAGCATCTTTAAGCATTTGACTAATCACATGTACAGGAAACTCTGCCACAGGCACCTTGCCTACATAGCTCTCTCTCCACGTTCTGCCCTTTTCTGCCCTAGGCAAAGCAGATCAATTTAAAACAAAATTGATACAAACATTATTTAAATGAGCTTGTAGGTCATTTTAGTTAAATAGACTATTTTAACCTTGTTCTGCAGTTAGATTTTTTAGATATTTTCAAAAAAGAGATCTATTCTCATTCATGAGTATAACACTGCAAGTATACTGAAGTGGAAACCAAGATATATTAGGCCTGGTCAGTTTTTAAAAGCCAGGAGGATTCAATTTATGTTTATATAGTTCCTTAGGTGACTGTACATTTCTTAATACATTATTTGTTCAGTGTTAATTTTGCATTATTTTGTCAGAAAATTACAGCATTTAATTGCTAGTTGGTTTGCTGTTGCTTTTTTAATCAGAGAAGTTGCCCAACAGTCTAGTTCAGTGAAAATACTATGCCAAACCTAGTTACACATTTTTTTGAAATCTCAGTAGGAACTTCCATGTATTTTTGATGTCTAAATGTCTTTGAAAATTTGTGTGCATATCCTTTAAATTTCAAGAGTTAGATCTCATTTTCTCCAATATATTCCATATATATATGTGGAAGAAAGGCTTTCTTGCTTTTTCAATTCCCAGCTGGGTTCTCAACTTTGAATGAATCCTGAATTGACCCATCAGTCAGCTCTATCACACTTACACATCTGCAAGTAATACAGTCTTGGTTTAGCTGGCTGAAAGTGCAGACAGCTGAAGCAGCACAAAACCCAATGATTAGGATCCTGAGTTTCTAAGTTAATTTCAGACTGCTGCAGTTGTAGCTCTCAGCTGTCAGGATTAGAAAACCAATATTGTAAAGAACCATATGCACAATCACACCAAGTGATAAACTGCTCCTGATGGTGGGGACAATGGACAAAGAGAGAACCAAAGAAGAGGAGAAAAACAGAAAACAAAAGGCAAAGGATGAAGATGCTAGTATATGAAAACAGGATGCTTATTGCATGTTTGACTAAACAGTAAAACTACTATGGAAATACCCTGAGAGAGAGAGAAATCCGATTTTCAGCTTTTAATATTAATTTTGGGCAACTCCATTCGTTTCAATCAAGTTACACTGCACTGCACCTTCCTGAATAAAATTTGGCCAAGTCTTACAAGCCAAATAAACCAAAAATATGTATGGAAAAACTTCTGTATCTGGACATTTCATTATTATAGATCAGATCCAAACCTAGAGACTGTGACTGAAATATTGGTAAAAAATTTTGAGATTTTTTTAAGCCCAAACTTCTAAACCTGAGCATTAACCTTTAAAATAGAATTCAAGCTTTGTTTCTCAGCAAAACACAATAAAAATCTGAGAACTTAATTCTTTAATCCTGACACAGAGAATATTTTCTCTAGATTTCCTTCTTATGAATGTTTCAAAACAGCATCTAGTCTCACCCAGTCCTGCAAGGAAAATGTTTCATAAACATCTCTTTTCTACAGATCTTTGCATTCACTTTGTATTCTAGCATTCCTGCATGCTGTTTTAAATGTTATTTTTAAGTATTTGCAGCAGTGTATATTAGAAACCTGGTTTTGTGCCCCTCCTGATCCATCTGAAGATGTATGTGAAACAACAACCATGAATTTTGCATGCAGTCAAAACAATCAGAAAAAAAAATTGATTTTCCAACATATTGAGTGTTTACGCATCTGAAAAATAGATCTTACTAAGAGCGTGCATGACTATATTGCTTGATTCTAGAGACCAGGATTCTCTTAGGTGAAATTGCAGAGTAAACGGAGACCAAAATCTTACCTCAATTTTGGTATCCAAAGACTGAAGCACCAAAACTAGTGGGGACCTTTGAAAGCAACAAATTTTGTAACTCCCAGAAACGCTACAATGTTGTTTTCCTATTACAACAGCCACGTGTTGTCACCATCCCGGCAATAAGCTCTCCTTGCTTGCCAAAGTAAAGCACACAATGAAGATGCAAAGAAAGTGTGCAGAGCAGCAGCAAAGCGACAAACTACATGCCATCTAGGGCCCCTCAGTTGAATAACACAGCTGGTACCCGAATGAATCAACCAAGCAAAATCCAATACAATAGTCTGTCATTACTACAATTGAAGTGAAAGCACCTGGCATCCCTCATCAGCTCCTTCAATGACTCTCCCTGGCTCAGTGGCAGCCTTGTGCCCTCCTTTGAAGTTCATAATTGAATCCGCAAAAGAATATACAACTATTTGCCCATTGTAAAAAGCAAGTACTTGGCATGTCCTGCCAAGCTGTAGCCTATAAATCGCTGGGCAACACACTCACAGTGATTGTTGAAACTGCTTGAAAGCAATCTGCATTTAAAAAAATCAGATCTGTAATGACAACCAGAGCTACGACGTTAACAAAACTCCTAAAATTCAGCAAAGGGAGGTGCTTTGGGAAGAAGGACAGCAGTTAGCAAGCCTGTGAGGATGTCCACATATGCTTGCATTTGCTTGCAAGAAAACAAGAATGTGTGGGCAGAGCAGAACAAGGTTCCTCTTCCTTTACTACTGAATTCAGCAAGAACATAGTCTGACAGACCTCTCCCAGCTCATTGTTGCCCACTGCTGAAACAGCAAACATTTGACAAGTGCTACATTTTCCTACGTTTGGGACCCCTCAATCAGGAACATCCTTCTCCTGAAATATCCAATCCAACAAAAAGATTTAACTGATCAGAAAGAAAATGAACTCTTTGGCACAAGAAAGTAAAGACAGTGCATGGGCAACCCCAACTCACTTTGGATCACCTGCTATTTTCAGATGATCTCATCCACAGATGAACAAGTCATTGGTAAGACCAAAGAGAATTATTTCTCTTTCCACAAAAACATCTCAGATGTAGACTGTCACTGCCAAGCTAACAATGAGAAACCCAATTTCATGGGCCCTAGGAAGGAAAGCAAAAACAGAACTGCAGAAATCTTTGAAATCCAGTATCTTCTCTCAGGCTGCCCCACTACTTGGTTCTTACAGTACAAGAAAAAAAGGGAACTAGCAAACGGTCTTTCCTCTGGTATTCAGTCCCAGTTTCTGGTAATCAGCAGTTTAAAGTTTTCCTAAGCTGGTGATTGCATCTGTTGAATTAACATCATTGTGCTTAATTACCTAATTCCTTTCTAACCTATTTACCCTTATAGCCTCCACAATATCCCACATCACTAAGTTTTGCACTTGAACGCTGTACTTGTGGAAAAATTGTTTCTCTCGTTTTCAACTTAGTGATTGATAATTTCATTGAAATTCACTATTTCTGCTATAATGAAATAGTTAGGATTTATTCTGTATTCACTTTATTTTTCACGGTATCACAGCCTGTCTCCTGAATTGCCTCATTGCGTTCCTCAGGTGTCAGTATTGGGACCGGCACTGTTTAACATCTTTGTCGGACAGTGGGATGGAGTGCACCCTCAGCAAGTTTGCCGACAACACCAAGCTGTGTGGTGTGGTCGACACGCTGGAGGGAAGGGATGCCATCCAGTGGGACCTTGACAGGCTTGAGGCGGACCCATGTGAACCTCATGAAGTTCAACAACGCCAAGTGCAAGGTCCTGCACATGGGTCGAGACAATCCCAGTCACAAATACAGGCTGGGCAATGAGTGGATTGAGAGCAGCCCTGAGGAGGAGGGCTTGGAGGTGTTGGTTGATGAGAAGCTCAACATGACCTGGCAATGTGCACTTGGAGCCCAGAAAGCCAACCATACCCTGGGCTGCATCAAAAGAAGCGTAACCAGCACGTTGAGGAAAGTGGTTCTCCCCCACTACTCTGCTCTCGTGAGACCCCACCTGGAGTACCGCATTCACCTCTGGGGCCCCCAACATAAGAAGGACATGGACCTGTTGGAGTGAGTCCAGAGGAGGGCCACAAAGATGAACAGAGGGCTGGAGCACCTCTCCTATGAAGGCAGGCTGAGAGTTGAGGTTGTTCAGACTAGAAAAGAAAAGGCAAGGCTCTGGGGAGACCTTAATAGCAGCCTTCCAGTACCTAAAGGGAGCCTACAAGAAAGCCGGAGAGGGACTTTTTACAAGGGCATGTAGTGATAGGACAAGGGGTAATAGCTTTAAACTGAAAGAGAACAGATTTAGATTAGATATAAGGAAGAAATTCTTCACTGCGAGGGTGGTGAGGCACTGGAACAGGTTGCCCAGAGAAGTTGTGGATGCCCCATCCCTGGAAGTGTTCAAGGCCAGGCTGGATGGGGCTTTGAGCAACCTGGTCTAGTGGAAGGTGTCCCTGCCCACGGCAGGGGGGTTGGAATTAGATGATCTTTAAGGTCCCTTCCAACCCAAAATATTTTGTGATTCTACAGTTTCCAGAACAACTCCTAATCTATGTAGCTTCAATTTGAACAAAAACTATTTCCTCACTGGTCAAGAAATGCTGAATGACACAACCTCAAAATATGATCCAGAGTTTACAGTCCTGAAGTTAAAAGCTCAGGGAAAGCCCAATCTGAGGTTGCCAGCACTGAGGGCTATCATCAATGACATTAGCTGAGACCATTCCAGATGGTGACTGTCACTACCACATGAAAGCTGTGGATAGATTAGATAACATTTAGTATTCCTCATTTTTTCCTTGAGGAAAGACAAAAAATATGCAGAAGGTACTCTGAAAGGTTTTTTTATATTGTGTCCATATCAGCAGCCACTTAACTCTCACCTGCCCTTAAACATAGGTGTACACTTGTGTGAAGCACAGGCAACAGAAGTGCAGGAGGAAATGCCCGAGTAGAGCACAGCACTGAAAAGGAGCACAACCTGGACAACAAGCATCCTAGACAGTCTAGCACAAAGAAAACCATTCTAGGGAGAGATGGAATTTGTTACAGAAAAAGGATACTGAGAGCCAGCAGTAGCACCTAAAAATCAAGAGATTGGCTCAAAAGATGAGATTTAAAAAGAAGAACACTAGGATGATTTTTGCCTTCTAGATTATCAAGACTGACATTTTCACATTTCCATCTCTACTATGAAAGCTAAACTCCTGCCTATTTGATTTTTACCTTTTAAATAAAAATCTAGAATGTAGGTGTTTTCTTGGCATTGGTGTTACAAGATTGCAAGATTATAGCAAAAACACAAAAGTTGACAATAATGATTCGATACTGAATTTTCTTTTTAATTTCTTGCTCTTTTCATGAGACTCACAATTCATATCCACATCTTAGATCACTCATGTTCATAATACGTCTGTAATCTTAGCAATTCTAAATGATAGGAACTTTCCTATCACTTGTATTCCTATCCCCATCAATCAAGATACCTAAAATGAAACACTTGAAATTGAGACTTTGTGAAGGAATCCCATTGCTGACTGTGGATTGAGTGGCTTTTCCATTCCAAATAAGAAAAGGAAAAAAATTTTTTTCTTTTCCTTTTTTTTTTTTTAATACTACCACCAATTTTAAAGGCACTTATTGGAAGCTGCTTTAAGGCTTAGAATATTGTAATAAATCTCAGTGTGATCTTCGTGCCTTGAAAAAGTTTGGTCATTAGGAAATGCTGAGCACCTGCCATCTCAAAACAAAGCCTGGGTTTAGATAATTCAAATGAAGTACTACTAGTACTATAACACAGTATTAATAACAAACCAAAGGAAAATTTATTTAGTCTTGTATTTCTTGGGAGATGAAAACATTCAGTTGAATTGAATATTTGCCATCAGGCAGAAATTTTAAAAAAGATTCCCATTAGAATGAAAACTATTTTCATATTTGCATACATACGGACACAAAAAAACACACCTTTCTTAACAGACAAGAAAAGCCTGCTGGAAATATACTAAATGTTAGCAGGAAAATAATCAGTTACATTGTGGACTAAACAAACTAATTCACTCATAATAATTACAAATCAGTATTATTTTCCTATACAAAATCTATCAGTAGCAGAAATAAACCCACTCTTAGTAAAAAAATGAGTTATTAAAACCTGTACTGTAACTGTAAAGCATTAACAGTACTGTATTACAGTTTGCACAGACCATTTTTCAATTCTTTTGTTTTTGCTCAAGACAATCTTGCCAGACTTATTTTAATGACATTTTTTACTTTTAAAGGAATATTCATAATGGAAGTACTATGTAAACAGTTATTTCTGCAATCACTGTGAAATTAAAAATTTGAGATTCAAAGATCAAAGTATAGCAGATAGCAGAAGAACAGTCTCTGGGTTACAGTATTTGAATGAGAGTAATCATAATCCTCTAGAATTTTTAAATTTCATATCCATAAAACAGGACTTCCCGAATCCATAAAATTTGCTATTTGTTGTGTCAAGAAAATTAAAAGTTTTATTAGCCTGAAGAAAAAAACAAATTTGGAAATAAAAGCACAAACTAAGACATATTTTTAATTCTGTCCATTCACAATTTGTAACTATTATTATTTACACTCTTACAACAAGCACTTTATGTGATTACAGTCATAATGGTTATGCTGCAATAGCTCAGTAATTTCCATGAGCAAACAGGAGAATAACAAACTAGAGAAAAAGTAGATTCTATTATTTTTGCACTGCCAGGAATCTATTTGTTTGTGATCAAGCCAATAAACAAGTTTATTATTCATGTGTGTACTGTCCTAGTTCCTGAATTGGCCAGTCATGGACCAGGACCCCTTCATGACAGACCCTGCATGCACCCAGAACAAAAATAGGGTCCTCATCCCAAAAGGTTCACACAATTTTTTGCCTAAACAAATAAACAAAAAATACAACCACCTCAACTCAGTGGCTCATTTACAGCATCTTATCCATGCTGTAATGAACTACTTTGTTTATTCTTACATGATACCAGGCACAAAGCTGATTACCCCAATGTTATCAAGGGTAAACCTACCTTGCATTTATGTAAGGTCAGTGCATGCAACTAAAGAATCAGAAGAAAAGGCTCTGATGCTACCTACCTCACAGCAGGTTTTTTGTACAGCCATCCTTTGTATGCAAGTCAAGGGAGAACAGATAGACACAAACAAACATGAAATAATGCATAACTTCTGAAGAGTGCCACAGTTATCAATTTTAATAGCCTAAAAGTCACCAAGAATTGGTTTTGTAGAGATTACCTTTTTCTAATGTTGTCATTGAAACACTACTCAAAATTTTTATATGACAAGTTGCTCTAAATACCAGACCACTTCTAGAATCACAATTTCCAGACTTTAAGATGAAAAAAATGGTTTCAGAACAAGAACACTACTTTCCCACCAGACTTTCTCAGGTCCTACATCGGATGCTTCATCAAAACCTACATTCATTTTGTTGAACTACCCAAGACATTTAAGTGGTATGAATGTGCACACACCTGGATTGTACAGGTCTTGAGTCATTCACACAAAAATAAACAAAAGTCAAACAAAAAACCCATTTAGTCAAGTTTTACACATTTACATGTTTTGGTAATACTTTCACTAGATGTCTTCACTCTTAATATTTCCATATATTTCTTTCAAAGATTCTTTTAAGAAGTTCAATCTGTTCTGCCTAGCTTAACTTTTTTCATAGACATACATATATTAACAAGTTTCATACTGACGGAGAAATTTGGGGGAAGAAGGCAGGGTAAGGTAGCTTTGGGATTTAGGGGGTTTTGCCTGTAATGTCTTGGGATTTGCAAGCTATAATCCTGTTACCATGTACATCTCATTGTACCTGCTAATGGGAACATGGTTCCTGCAGCAGAAGCTAGTCCAAGGCAAATCCCTCATCATGGGTACAGTGGAGATATCCAGTTCTCAAAACCAACCTTTTTCCTCCACAAATCTGCTTCTGCTGGCTGCATGTCTTGTTAATACATGTGTAGTCTTTAGTGACTTAATATTTTGCAAGGCAACAAAGTTTTTGCTGCTTGTTTTTTGCCCAAATTTGGCCAATGTAGAAGCACTGGACATAGACGTGGAAAAAAATCATGGTTCACAAATATTCGGTGGAGAGTTAGTAGGTTTTTGCTCATTTATTTCTTAAGCGTGTCTTCAATGGGTCTTCTCCACTCCAGAGGTAACTGCAGTTTTCTCTTGCTCTGGGCAATACTGGCTTGCATTTAGAAACATCTCACCTACTCTTAGTTACGGCTAGGCAAATAGAAGAAAATTTTCATGTATTTGCTGGCCAAAGTAAATCAATTCAGATACAGCGGGCGCAGACTCCTAAACTTTTAGGCAAGATGAAGTGAAACGAACACAATCAAACTACACAAACTATAGATCACTGAAAAACATTTCATCCTCCCTAAAACTGAATGTGGCTTTTTCTTTAAAAATTACTTTAAAAGTCTAACCTTTTCTTCCAATGTCATTTTAGAGGAAAGTCCTGTGAGTTACATGAGGTTTCAGTGGGTACTCCATAGAAGGGTTTTTCTCAATCCATTTCCCTACAAGATGAAGACTGGAAAGGGTTATTCCAAAAGCAAAAGGCAAATTTGATTTTAATGAAGAAAGCCAGCTGGATGGCTACAGAAAAACTCCTTTCCATGAAACTGGTGAGGATAAGCATGAAGACTTCTGCACTGCTTAATACTATTTTTGAGAGCATGTTCACCTATTCTGGATTCATCCAGATGCTTCTCTCAAAAAAAGATATGGAATTCACCTATTATTAGGATTTTCACATGGGAAGATTCTCGGAAGAGTATGAAACAAGCTTTGTGAGTGCTTTTACAGCTCATTGCCACATTTAATTTCAGAAGCTATTATAATGTTGCAATAAAAACAAGTGGACATAGTTAAGTATTTCACTATAACACAATCATTAAGAGGAAAAACAGAATAAAGTAGAAGCTTTCTAAAAGATAATTATATAGTCAGTCAAGTGTTATGTTTGAGCATTTCTACCTTCTCTTCAAATAAAGTGAAAGGATGACAGTAATCAAAGGAGATGGATAATATGGGTTACAACCTAAATTATGAAATTTTCTGCAAAAAAGTAAAGTCTCAGAATATAGCAGACTTGCAGAGACTGCATGAACATTTGTACTGGTGATAGGCATCGATTGGGCATGTAGTGACAGGACAAGGGGAAATGGCTTTAAACTGAAAGAGGGTAGATTTAGATTAGATATAAGGAAGAAGTTCGCGAGGGTGGTGAGGCACTGGGACAGGTTGCCCAGAGATTTGTTGTGGATGCCCCATCCCTGGAAGTGTTCAAGGCCAGGCTGGATGGGGCTTTGAGCAACCTGGTCTAGTGGAAGGTGTCCCTGCCCATGGCAGGGGGTTGGAACTAGATGATCTTTAAGGTCCCTTCCAACCCAAACCATTCTATGATTCTACGATACTTTCAGAACTTATATGAGTCCCAAACAAGGTAGCAGTAACCTCAAAAGAACTGGGAACTGTAGGTTGTTTCCAAGAACATCATTAAGATGGCTGGCAACAACTGCTGCATAGATTTGTGGCTAAGGGAGTGGAAGGGAACACTACTTTTATTCTATAAATTCATTTCAAACACCAATAGATATAATATCTCTTCTGTTGGCACAATAATGTACTGTTCTGGGACACTCTGGTTCTATTTTGGTACTTGCCTAAATAGGTCACAAAAATGATTAAAAGAAATTCTTAAAGCATGCTGATTTTTCTGAAAAAGGATACAGGTTATCCACATTTTCATGAAAGCAAAGGTAGAAGAATGCCCGCTCTTCCACAGGCAATATGAAATTACAATTTTTGTTACATACATCATACTACAGAGCATACCAGGAGAATATATCCTCTTCCTTATGAATTTTCAGATCATAAACTTGCAATCTTTTCAATTTTGCATCAATATACTCGAGATGCTGGTGGTGCAACCTCACAAAAAACTGTTCTGCATTCTTAGGAGATGATATCAAACTTTATCGATTTCCACTCCAGCAGAACACGTGAAAATTTTTTTTTGTTAATAGGGACAATAATGGTTCACCCACTTCTGCATGGCTGTTCAGCAGTCCTTCGGAACAGTGTATCTATAAGCTCAACCTTGAATCCCAAGCTAAAGAACAAATCTCCAGAGCAAATGACTGGCTAATACTTGCCATTCAAATCCTCACCTTACCACTATCATCACTTAGCTGCAGTTCAAATGAAAAATACCAACTTCCTACATTTAGCAGAGCATATAATTTATAAATTTAGCTAAAAGCTCAAGATTCACTTTTGTTTTACAGCTGTTGTAATAGGCTTTGTCTTATGAGATAAGCAGATGAAATAATTAAACAAGAATGAGAATGACATCTTCAACTCTATGAGTTGGGCCTTGAAAAAAGATGCACATTTCTAGAGCTGCAGTTAGACTTCATTGATTGTCGCATGGGAATTTTTGCAACTTCCTCAAGCTGACTTTAGACATCATTATGCTGCTTAATTACAAAAAGAAAGCTTTCATACTTTCCTGTATCTTTTCAGTATGCATTTCCCAAAAAAAAGTCAACACCTTAATTTGTGAAGAAACACATCGATATTTTTCTTAGTTGAATTTTAACAATACGACTGATAGGGTTCCTGTTTGGCTATTGGGAAACTGTCAAAGATACAGATAGACATATAGATGGATAAATGGACGTTGAAAGCAAAATCCTCTTTGTAGAAATACACTCTAGCACAAATGTATTGATTGCATCTTCGGTCCAACCAGAACTATGAGAGACTGCAGGATCTTATCCTGGAATTACTTTTTTTTTTGTGCTTCATTTTTCAACAGAAATATAACTTTACAGAATGAAATAGTTCCATCTTAGCATTCAGAAATTTGATGTTTCAGTCCACTAACAAAACACAAAATTGAAAATTTTACTGAATCATAATTACAAATACTGAGCACATCAATATAATGCAACCCTTTTTTATTTCTAATTTGTATTCCACAATCATAAATAAAATTATTCAAATTTACCAGTAGCATTTTCCTGAATCCCAAAATTAAAATGCTTGAGAAGAAAAAACAAACCTGCAATCCTGAAGTTATTTTTTATTCCCCTGTGGATTCTATTCTTTGATTCTATAAAGAAAAACTATGAAAACTACTAGTCAGTACCAATAAAAAATCTAAAGCACTTATGATCTGATACACAATTTCCCAGATTG
Organism: Aquila chrysaetos chrysaetos; assembly: GCF_900496995.4. Taxonomy (NCBI): domain Eukaryota; kingdom Metazoa; phylum Chordata; class Aves; order Accipitriformes; family Accipitridae; genus Aquila; species Aquila chrysaetos. Next base: position 34,690,653 of record NC_044009.1, read on the forward strand.
TACCTTTATTTCCTGTTGATGTTTACAACACTATAAACATCCTTAACACCACACAATCACCACAGAGTTTTCCCTAGGAAAGATCTGACATGAAATCACATTCTTGCTGATGGCTGCTTACTTCTAAAATAAAACCCTTGTACACATTCATATCTTGAAAAGGAAGTTTACATGTACATACAATCTTCCTCTCCAGAAATGACATGGTATTTCGCTATTGAATTTAATGACATATTTGCCAGACTAATTACAGTTTAAGTATCTATTTGCTATTTTTGCCAGAATCTAATAGCAGGGTTTGGGTTTTTTTCCATCCTTACATAGTTTCAGTGACTATGAATGCCTCTACAGAGAATCTAGCACAATTGTTAGCGACTGATATCTGGAACAATTCCTCAGAACAGTGGCTTCAGATCAGTTTTTCTTGATTTATAGCATTTTAAGTACTTTTAATATAGGTTTCCAGAAAAAGGTGCAAAACCATCTCAATCTCTCTCCAAAAAGCAACACAAACATGCAATACTTTCTGGCATTTTTAAGTGTGATAGCTACAAAGCGATTGCTCCCAGTGAAACTTGTCCTGGAACTTCTTGCAGCCCCACTGATGCAGACAGACTCCTATGCTCTTTAAAAACTCAATAGGACTCAAAGAAGGCTTAAAAATCTACATTTAAGATTAGCATTTTGCAGATACAAATTCATAAATAATGTTACATTTTATATTTTTGTATGGTTTTAAAACCTGCTTGCAGTCACAAAACTGGATGAACGGTAGGCATTTTTCTTTTTAATGCACTCTTTGAATGTGTTTATAGTAAATGTAAATATTTATAGTACATTCGAGATTCAAGTGGACTTAACTGAAGGTATCAACATTTATAATCCAGGTAAACTGCTCCTTTCTCCTCAGTTTGCACATAATATATCATCCGTCTATAGAATCATAGAATCATTTAGGTTGGAAAAGACCTTCAAGATCATCGAGTCCAACCATCAACCATGCCCACTAAACCATGTCCTGAAGTACCCCGTCCACTCGCTTTTTGAATACCTCCAGGGATGGTGACTCAACCACTTCCCTGGGCAGCCCATTCCAATGTCTGACAACCCTATCCGTAAAAAAATTTTTCCTAATATCTAACCTAAATCTCCCTTGCCTCAACTTGAGGCCATTTCCTCTCGTCCTATCTCCAGCCACCTGACAGAAGAGACCAGCACTCACCTCACTACAACCCCCTTCAGGTAGTTGTAGAGAGGGATAAGGTCTCCCCTCAGCCTCCTCTTCTCCAGACTAAACAACCCCAGTTCCCTCAGCCGCTCCTCATAAGACTTGTGCTCCAGGCCCTCCACCAACTTGGTTGCCCTTCTCTGGACACGCTCCAGCACCTCAATGTCTTTCCTGTAGTGAGGGGCCCAAAACTGAACACAGTACTGGAGGTGCGGCCTCACCAGTGCCGAGTACAACCACCTCCCTGCTCCTGCCGGCCACACTATTTCTGATACAGGCCAGGATGCCATTGGCCTTCTTGGCCACCTGGGCACACTGCTGGCTCATGTTCAGCCAGCTGTCAACCAGCACCCCCAGGTCTTCCTCTGCCAGGCAGCTTTCCAGCCACTCTTCCCCAAGCCTGTAGCGCTGCATGGGGTTGCTGTGACCGAAGTGCAGGACCCGGCACTTGGCCTTGTTGAACTTCACACGATTGGCCTCAGCCCATCGATCCAGCCTGTCCAGATCTCTCTGTAGAGCCTCCCTACCCTCGAGCAGATCGACCCTGCCTCCCAGCTTGGTGTCGTCTGCAAACTTGCTGAGGGTGCCCTCGATCCCCTCATCCAAATCATCGATAAAGATATTAAACAGAACAGGGCCCAACACCGAGCCCTTAGGAACACCACTTGTGACCCACCGCCAACTGGATTTCACCCCATTCACCACAACCCTCTGGGCTCGGCCATCCAGCCAGTTTTTCACCCAGAGGAGAGTAAACTTATCCAAGCCATGAGACGCCAGTTTCTCAAGGAGTATGCCATGAGAGACAGTGTCAAAGGCCTTGCTGAAGTCAAGGAAGATAACATCCACAGCCTTTCCCTCATCCACTAGGCGGGTCATCTGGTCATAGAAGGAGATCAGGTTGGTCAAGCACGACCTGCCTTTCATAAACCCATGCTGACTGGGCCTGATCCCCTTCTTATCCTGGACTTGCCATGTGAGTGCTCTCAAGACAAACCGTTCCATAATCCTCCCCAGTACCAAGGTCAGGCTGACAGGCCCGTAGTGCCCCGGATCCTCCCTCCGACCCTTCTTATAAATGGGAGTCACATTGGCAAGCCTCCAGTCCTCTGGGACCTCCCCTGTTGACCAGGAACGCTGATAGATGATAGAGAGTGACTTGGCAAGGACCTCTGCCAGTTCCCTCAGTACTCTTGGATGGATCCCATCAGGTCCCATAGATTTCTGAGTGTCCAGATGGCGTAGTAGGTCACTAACTATTTCCTCCTGGATTAAGGAGGGTACATTATGCTCTTCATCCTTACCTTCCAGCTCAAGGGGTGGAGTACCCTGGGGATAACTGGACTCACTATTAAAGACTGAGGCAAAGAAGGCATTAAGTACCTCGGCCTTTTCCTCATCACTGGTTGCTACGTTCCCTTCTGTATCCGTTAAAGGAAAGATATTCTCCTTGGGATTCTTTCTACCGTTAACATATTTGTAAAAACATTTTTTGTTGTCCCTTACGATAGTGGCCAGATTTAGTTCTAGCTGAGCTTTTGCCTTTCTAATTTTCTCTCCGTATGATCTAACAAGATCCCTGTACTCCTCCCAAGTTGCCTGCTCTTTCCTCCAGAGATGATAAACTCTCCTTCCTTTCTTGAGTCCTAGCAAAAGCTCCCCGTTCAGCCAGGCCGGTCGTTTTCCTTGGCGGTTCGACTTGCGGCACACGGGAATAGCCTGGTCCTGAGCCATTAAGATTTCCTTCTTAAAGAACGTCCATCCCTCCTGGACCCCTTTGCCCTTCAGGACCGTTTCCCAAGGGACTCTCTCAACCAGTGCCTTGAAGAGGCCAAAGTTAGCCCTCCGGAAGTCCATAGTGGTGGTTTTGCTGACCACCTTCCTTGCCTCACCAAAAATTGAAAATTCTATCATTTCATGGTCGCTAAGCCCAAGACGGCCTCCGACCATCACACCTCCCACCAGTCCTTCCCTGTTCGTAAACAACAGATCTAGCAAGGCTCCTCCCCTGGTTGGCTCACCCACCAGCTGTGTCAGGAAGTTATCTTCCACACACTCCAGGAACCTCCTAGATTGTTTACTCACTGCTGTGTTGTATTTCCAGCAGATGTCCGGAAAGTTGAAGTCCCCCACGAGGACAAGGTCACACGATTCTGAGACTACTGCCAGCCGCTTGTAGAATGATTCATCTGCCTCTTCAGCCTGGTCAAGCAGTCTGTAACAGACTCCCAGCACAATATCTGCCTTATTGGCTTTCCCTCTCATCCTCACCCATAAGCACTCCACCTTGTCATCAGAACCGTGTAGCTCTGTACAGTCAAAACACTTCCTAACATATAGAGCCACCCCACCACCTCTTCTACCTTGTCTATCCCTTCTGGAGAGCTTGTAGCCATCCATTGCAGCACTCCAGTCATGGGAGTCATCCCACCACGTTTCCGTGATGGCAACTAAGTCATATCTATCCTGCTGCACGATGGCTTCCAGCTCCTCCTGTTTGTTGCCCATGCTGCGTGCGTTGGCATACATGCATTTGAGCTGGGTTATCGAATCCACCCCTAACATCAGCATGCTGCCTCCAGGCTCATCTCTGGTGCACCTAGTTTTAACCCTATAAAACAGTCTTTCCAAAAAGACAAGAGTGAGCCCTTGTCACAGAATGATAGGATTGGAAGAGATCTCCTGAGGTCTAGTCCATCACTCAGCCCTAAAGCAGCAGTAACTGTATATGCATCTTTCCTGTCAGATATTTGTCTTACTTGTTTCTACAGATGGATAACGGAGATTCCAAAAACATGCTAGACAATTTGTTCCACTGCTTCATTATCCTTAGCACTAGATAGCTTTCTTTAACATCCTTTTAATACTGTCCCATAACCTGTTCTTCTTTTCCTATTCAGTAGGGATATAAGAAAGAAACCAGTCTTTTTTGCAGCAGCAACCTTTTACATACTGAATGTGCGCATCTCCATGGTCAGGCTAAGGAATCCTAGTTTTTTCAAATCTTCTTTCATATTTTTTAGGCCCATGCTGATTTTTGGTTTTGTTCTTGAATTGCTCTGCAATTGCTATTCTTTTCTCAAAACAAAGCACATAGTACTGTACTAATCAGCTAATACCTTACATATGCCAAATATTACCTCACATACCTTGAAGACTTCATCCCTCCTAAATATCCTACTGTGCCTGTTTCTTTGCAGCAAGATCCTGCTCTGTTTGATTAAAACTGAGACCCTGCAAATCTTGACATATCTTTCACATCTCCACTGAATTCCAAAATCTACTTATGATCAACTTCACAATGTCTCATAAATAGCTAATTAAACAAAGTGAAAAGGCTCCAGTAGGTGGACAGGGAAAACAGCAAAGATATGGAAGAATCAGGATTCAAGATCCTGTTTTGCCCCAGCTGCACAAGGGCATGAGCTGGCTTTCCTGCTTCTGTTTCTCCATTTCTTTCCCTGTGCCATAACCAAATCAATTCTTCCCCATGCAACTTAATCAGCTCCCTCTTTCCTTTCATACCAGTCAGCCATAACATCCTCAATTCTCCAAGTTTGCACAAATCTCTCCACACTCTCAATTTTACCCTCATTTCACTCTGCAGCTTCTTCCCCCCCCAAGACACTTCTTTCCTTCTATTTTTAGCAATTGCCTTTATCATCTATACCAACTTTCACCTTGCCTATCCTAATCAACAACCTTGTAGAAGCAGGGTGGATTTTAATCATCTTTAAATATGGTAAGCTTATTTTTTCATTTCACGAGAATAACTTTTAAACTTCACCAACGCTGAAAATTGTGCTGAACACATTAAGTCCTCCATTAAGTTGGACAACATAAAAATGGCATTATTATTGCAAAGGGAGTCACAGTGGCATGAGTCTTCAAAAGGTTGGGTTTTTTACAATGCAGACCTGAACATACATGTTACAGTGTATTACAGAAGTGAAAGTAACGTGCTATGCCTATGGCTTTCTCTTCTCATATCAGATACACAACTAATTGTTCAAGACGACTTACAGTGGATTAAGTTCTCCTTCACCTGCTTAAATACTCTCTTCTACTGAGGTTGTAAACATTAGTTATTTAAGAAGCATTAAAGGATATCAGTGGAAGTATTTTGTTTTAGAATTGATTCTATATTTTTTCCCCAAAGGAAAAAGTAGAAAGGGAAGATGCAATTATTAGCAGAAGAAATTGAAAGCATATATTTAACAAGTAGAAATTATAGGAAGAACTCAAACCATAGATGCATTGAAGTGGGAAGATTTCCACACAGCATTCATAGTTTTTCTTATTTTTGCACAAATATGTATCAGGCTGTCAATTACTCTTAAACTCTAACACCACAGTATACCATATGATCCAGAGAAATCTTTTTTAATCATGACATTGGCAAATATGGGGCAGGGGGGAAGCTAAATAAATATGTGTCCCTGATTCTTATTTAATTTCATTCTAGCATTTTCCTGGAATTTTTTTTTTTTCTTTTCACTTAGAACTTGGAATCAGGCAATAGAAAAGAAAATACCCAAAGCAGCAATTCAATCCTAAATTTATACTTGTAATTAGGTTTTGGGGTTTTATTTTCAATGGTGCCATTATCTCAGTACTCTTGTCTTGAAAATGTAATACTGCCTCTGTATTTTTCCGAAAGAATCACAACATTCCTGTAGTCTCTATAAACTTGCCTTAACTGTTGCTATAATGCTAAATTTTGGTGAAGTGAACTGGGAATTAGTTCTGTTATACAAACTGTGGGGTCAGGCTCTGCCATCCATTCTCATAATGAGCAATACATTTCATCTGCAAGTCTCATCGGAGGTCCCACTCAGCATCAACAAAAGCAAAAGAATTTGGCCTGTTAGTGTGAGCAGCTTCCCACACTCACCTGCTACATTAAAAATAGTTACTACCCAAGATCTCGCTATACCATTCTCCCACATACGGAAGCCTAAGCAGTAATAACTGCATGCCACTTGCAGCAGCAACAAGAGTGCTTGATACAAACAGTATCTTACCTAGTGCATACACATCATGTCAAACCACAGTGCATGCATATGCATTATATATATCTGTGGACATATATCAGTAATGCCATGCTTTAAGGTCTTCTATCTACCAGATTTTAAAAATAAATAGACAAATAAATAAAACAAAGCAGCTTTTGAATTTTAAGGCTGAATGAAGAAGGCAAGAGAATATGAACTTAGAAAGGAAGAGTCAATTTGGCTTTACATATATGGGTTTTACTGTTACCTTCAGAAAACACAGGAAAGCAACACGCCAAGCATAAACACAGTTACCAAAAATATATGCACTCTGTCTATACATGCTCCTTATATCCGAAACATCAAACCTCTGTCAGATAACAACCCTGTTTTGAAAGCCAATTTTGACTTGCATACAAGAGAGATCCAGAACGGGCAGAAACAAATACACTACGAATAACTTTTGCTATGAATACACTGCATTAAGTGACAATTTGCGAAATAATTTACATGCAATGAGATTATACATGTATACAGACAAACTAACAATATCTGATCCTTTGATTAGAAATCAATAAAAGATCTTTGTAGAGAAGATCTGCAGATTGTTTCTCCCATTCTGTAAACAAATGATGACTCCTCAGCAATCTTTCAATTACTCACAGCTATTTTAAAGCACTCTGAATAATCATACTGAAAAAAATATACTCGATGACTGATAAATAAAACATTAGATGATACAGAAAGCATACAAGTCTGCATTTTGTTACCATGTTAGTATATGTATTGAACAATAAAAACAAGACTATATTTATGTTTTCAACAGCAGTTTGAACAAACTGTTTCCAGGTGAACAATTTCCTTTTTCATTTATTTCTACAATATTGCACTTATAGACAATTTGCAATAGATTTCTAATAATTTTCACAGAAATTTGCCCACACTGCAAAAAAATTGAGATGCAGTAGCCTAACCACTAACAAAGGTGCTGTTGCTGTGTAAGAACTGTTTCTAAAAGGAGTTTATGAAAAGAGACTGATAAGGAAATTATTTAACTCCTCAGAACCACACACAACAATGTATTTTATCACTTTGCAAATTACTAGGGATTGGGGTTTTTAATTAAAAGCTTGTATAATAAATCAGTAACAATATATGACTAACACTACAATAAAAATAGGTTCCACTTTGTACATACTATGGGATTTTGGTGGGAAATTATATTGAGGCTTCAAAATCTTTGAGCACCTTTAGAAGATAAAATTAATCAAGAACTATATTCATTATCTTTTTGCTACAAATAACAATTAAAACATATCATGTGTTTCACAAAAAAAAAAAAAAAAAAAAAAAATATTAACTCTGTTGCATATACCAAAGCCATTAGACTAAGCCCTTGAAGGAAACAAGCTCAGCTGGGAGCCTTTTCCTTCGTACCCACAGTCCACCTAACTGGGATGATGCTTGGGAACAGAACTATATCTGTTTTACAGCTTGCATTCCTGTTCCGTTTGTTTCCAGTCAAGACGAGGACTGATCCCTAAAACAGAGGTACTGCTACATCACAGTGTTACCTCCCAGGCTAACAGTGCTGAAGCTAGCACCGATTCCTGCTCCTTAAACTCTGCCATGACTCCAGGTACAAGACTCCCACCATGCAAAAGCCATTTCTGCCTTACCACATGCAGGGCTCTAGACACCAGCCAGGCCGAGACTGCCAGAACACATACAAACACTTTACTGCTTGACGCACAGAGAAAACGCCACCAGGACAGAGAAATCTCAAAGACTGAAGAAGCTGCGCCTTTACCATCCCTGTGGCAGGAAAGCAACGTTGCCTTGTTGACCTGCAGAGGCCCTCTCAGAAACAGCAAGAGAGGATTGAGGAAGAGGATGCACCACAATATATACCACATGGAGTATAGCAGTCTCCCTTCCCTACCTGAAGCAAACACAACAGCTGCTGAACTAGTTAGCTGTAGTTAACAGGGGTGGAAACCAGGCCACAAACTCAACGAGCAACAGCACTGATGGGGACCTGCAGCTCAGCAGACAGGTACTGCATCAGGGCAGGGCTCTGCCAGTCAGGGCTGCAAAGGGAACCAGAGACAATTCTCCCCTTACCAGCACACAAGAAACACTATCTTCTTTGGTCCTCTCAACCACAGCAACAGCCTTTTTTTCTGCGCACAGCCCTGGAGGAACAAAACTTAAAGCCAGACAGCACAAGGCAACCCTGTACGTTGCACCTTCTGGAAGCTGACTCCTCTGACTCCCTGCACAGTGGCCGTTGCACAGCCAGAGACAACACATATTGACAAAGCGAGACCAGCACGTAGACTAGCAAGGTATGAGTGAGAGCGAGACTGCTACCGACTGCACACTACCACACTGGTATGAAACACTGAGGACTAAGCCCTCCACAGAATCAGTGACCACGAACTACAGATGGAAACTGGATTTATACTGAGTTGTCTCTCTAAGGAAAGGAACTGGGCAGCCAGCCTGTCAGGGAAAAAGACAGGACCTTCTTCTACTCCAGTGTCAGAAACTGCAAGAGCAGCAAGTAACAAGAATTAGGATTAATAAAAGGTATCCAGAAAGCAACAGGAAAAACTGTCTCTGCCACAAGCAGAAAGGAGAGGCCAAAGATAAACTCACACTGTGTAGCAACCTGCCACCTGACTGCAAAATGGACCACATCAACAGATGATGGGAACAGACCCTAGGAAAAATGGGCTTGCCACAAGTGCATCTCATCAACCTGCAGCAGCTGAGACTTGTCTCTTTCAAGCTTTGTCAATGTTGTGCAGCTCGTCCTGCTAACACAGAGCCATTTCAGGAGCCAGCAAAGCCTCTGCAGACCTCTGCGGTGCATTCACAGGGATGTGTACACACAGTCAGACACTCCGTATATGCACGAGAGACTTCTCCCTGCCCCAGACAGGCTGATTTCCAGTGTGAGACAGGAACCACCATTCACAAACAGAATCTCTGTGTGAGATCAAGATCGACGCCCACACTTACACCTTGTGCGAGTCTGCAAACCGTGCGTTTGGGGGAGGCCAGGCAGGAAAGAGGGTCCCCACTGATCCAACGGCGTAAAAAGTCCCCCACCAACTGACCCCTTCCTACTTGCTGAGGAAACGCTGCCCAGCCGTAGCTGTGCAATCACACTGTGCTCAGAGGCAAGGGTACTCCGCGTAACCCCCCCAGACGACAATAACGCCACAGATTACCCTCACAGATGAGTACAAGAAACTGCGACACCACGGCACGAAGCAGAGACCGGGATCCGGAGGGAGACAGACCCTGCCGTGCAACTGCCAGACCTCAGCAGATTTCTCTGCGGTCTGGAAGCGAGGGAGGGCCAGGGACCTGCAGAGGCAGCCCCAGCCCCGGAGCGGGATCCCCACGGAGCAGCCCACAGGTGCTCGCTCCGCAGCACTGCCCCACCGCCGGGGAGCGGGGGGACGAGGTGCAGCCGGAGAAAGGAGATGTCGAAGGCAGGGGGATGCGGAGAGAGGGGGTACCGAGGGGATGCCTGAAGCGGGGGGAGCCGAAGGGCAGGGTGCTTGGCCCGGCGGGACAAACGCAAACAAGCACACGCACACGCCGCTCCATCCCCGAGCGCCCAGACACCGCCGCCGCCGCCGCATCGCCCGGCACCGGAGCGAGCCAACCTGTTTCCCCACGCACCGAGAAACCGGCTCCGACCCCCAGCACAGGCGGGCAGGAAGACGCCCCCCCCCCCTCCTCCCCTCCCCGGCTGCCTCCCCGCGGGGCGCGTCGCACCCCCGCCGCGGCCGGGGCCGCGCTGCGGCAGCCGTACCGTGGGCAGCAGCGGCTCCATCTGCGCCCCTTGGTCCTGGGTCTCCATGCGGCGGCGGGGCCGCGGCGGCGCCCTCCCCGCCGCCCGCCCGCCCGCCGGGGCGCGCTCCGCGGGAGCCGCTGGGCTGCGCTGGGCTCCGCGCGCGCGCGCGCCGCCGCCGCCGCCGCGCTCCCTCCGCGGACCGGGTGGCGCGGAGGCAGGAAGCGCGCGCCAGTCACATGGCTCCGCGCACCGCCGGCCCCAGCGCGGGGGGAGGCAGGAGCCGGATCCACCTGCGGGATGCGGCCGGATCCTGCCGCCGCCCCCGGCGGGGCGGTAAAGGCGGGCGGACCTCGCCCCTGCACGGCTGCGCCTGCAAACCGGCGCCGTGAGCTCCTCCGCGCGGCCCCGCTCCCCGCCGCCGAAGTGGGAGCGGGCTGCGTGTCCGAAGAGGAAGGCGCGGGGAGCGGGGGCAGCGGACCCCGCAGCCCCCCCGCGACACTGCTGCGAGCACCAAGACGCGGCTCGGGAGTTTTCCACTTCGCGCCGGGCTTCGGCCACGGTGCCCCTGGGGCTGTTGCTTCAGGGCAGTCTTGGGCCAAGATTCATTTTGATTTAATCAGCACCAGAAGGGCGCTGAAAAGCTGATCCTCTGCTCCGTCCTGCCAGGCTTCGACCCTTAAACACAGACAGCACCTTCAGAACAGAGATCTGTCCCATTCTCCACTAAAATAACCCCACTCCCCGCTTCTACCTGCAAGTTATAAACACATATCCTTCTGGATACAGGTAATTTAATAGGAGTCTTACCCCCTTCTTCGCCCGATTTTATCATTCAAGCCTGCGATGCATTTAGCTTCTCCTAGTGTATCTGGCTCTGCAACACAAAGGTTACGTGCAGCCATACCAAAACCCCAATGAGCTATGCAAATGATCGTCGAAGCCTAAATTTGGCTATCCCAGTGAGCAGAAGGACAGTTGGGCCCCCACAGCACTTGTATTATTAAGGACACAAGCACGATGCTGCCTACCAAGACAGCTGAGCTAGAGAAGTTCCCATATTCATCACTTCCCAGCACATCTCCCCCCAAAAACGCACCCATCCAAACCTGTGTGCGTATGAATCAAAATGAAGAGAGATCTGACTAGGAAAAATAAGCTAACAAGTAAACTTCTATCTCCTTCTTAACACTGATTTCCTTGCGAAAGCAGCAGGCCATCCCCTACGTTTTGGATATCCTTTGCAGTCTAAAAGTAGATCAATAAATAGTTTCGCTAGATCCAATTTAATTTCATCTGCCATGAGGCATGTTCTTCAAGTCTCCTAAAGATCTTCCAGGTTGATTTATTTGTACATCAACCAAGCAAGACAGAGCCGGGGAGAGAGTATAAAGAAAAGGGGTGTCAAAGCTCGTTCTTACAAAGAAGGGGGCTATTTTTGTGAGACACAACTGACAATTTGGTCTTTGTACAAAGTGATACATACATGTAACATGGTACAGAAAGACAGACAACACTGTGGTCCAGATTCTGGGACAGAAGCCAGATGCATATTTTCATAACATGATTACTGATCTACAGTAATTAACATAGGAGGTCATTCAGGTCACTAGATGTAAGGCTGTGTCAGCATTTGTGCAGTAAAACCCTGGTTGTAGGAGCTTATAATTAAGCTATAAAATTCATGATGAAGCTGGGAAAGGAATGTGTTTAAAAGTGATTTTCCTTCTTTAAAGAAAAAAGATTCAAAGTGAATATACCACTTGTGAAAATGAGAAGCCCAAAAACCTTCAGTCTACAGGCAGCTATTTCGATAAACATTAGTATAAGCGTCCTTAGTCTTCTCTACCTAAATATCTCAAGCTTGTCCAAGAGCATTTTTTAAATAAGGTACTGCAATACATCAAGCTCAATGGCATCTACTCACCTTTCACTCCCCAAAAGGTTCCCCCAAAACACACTCATTCACACGTACACATCTGAAAGCAAAGCCCAAGAACAAATCAGATTTTACAAAGACCACGAGGAAGGGTATCAGCTTACTGTGTACATGATGCTATTCCCCAACATTTCACAGTGAGAGACAGGATCAAGACCACGAGCACCATTAGCATGAGCTACAAATGAGTTACTGAATGGGCCATCAAAAGAGAGTTAGGATCAATCATGTCATTGTTTTTGCAAAGGTTCTTTGTCAGAGTGCTTTACAGCCAGGAGTTTGCCATTATTGAATAATGGATTAAATATGGAAAAACTCTGTTAAATAACAAACCTCCCCAAATCATTCTGTATCGTCCTGCTCCACTCACACAAAAGTATCACAGACCTCCATAGCTACAAAGCCACAAATTAATAGCCAAAGTCAAAGTGCAAGTCATTCTTTTGACAGCTGTGAAAAACATGCTTCAACATGAAGATCCAAAATGTTGAATCCAGAAGCTCCAAAGCCAAAGGCTTTCCACACACAAAAGTGGAAGACCATAAAGGACTGAGCTGAAAGTTCTACTTCTAATCAAACATAACTAAGATACTAATTTTTTTTAGTAACATCCTAGCCATATATCACACCAAAGAGAGAATGAAGAGAAAGTAATATTTATTCTCTAATTGCTTTATAACTGCATTTGAATTGTTTTCCCTTTCTTTAAGTTGGCTTCTTTCACTGTTGCATCTGATGTGAGCCATACTCCCGGGCATGTCCAGCAATTTTCTCTTTTGCAGTATTACTCTATTACAATAGTAATGCCACTTCTCATCCCAAAAGAATTAGCTTTAAAATCATGAGGTAGAGCAGGCTTTAGCATAAAGTTTGAACTTTTAGTACATAACTAGGTGATATTTTCAAGCTTTTGTACATGAAGGCTAAGGAAGAAAGTAAGAGGAGGTTCTCAAGTCATCAATAATTTGAGAAACTTGAACACAAGAGCAGGCGTTCTGAAATCACGACATGAAGATACACTTAAGTTTTAAGATTTTAAGAATACCTAGGATATGCTATTGAAATACATACTTTTGTGACATATGTCAGACACTAATTTTGTCTTTAATATATATTTCTAGTGCATTACCTAAATGAAATAGCAAGGGCTTCTACATTTAGTTTTACAATGATAAAGCTCCTAAAGCAAACTTCAATGGGAAAAAGGGGAAATATTTTTTCTTGTTCAATAATGTTCTGAATTTAGGTCAGAAACTGACCTGATCCTTGCCTGGTGTCATCTTTCAGAAGAAAATAAAGACAGCAAAAGTTGATTTTTATTTTTCTCCTTCCTAAAATTGCCTCTTACCCCTTTGGCCTGCAGCAAGCCAGTAACTCAGATGTTCTCCTGAATCATGGTCAATGTTTTAAACCCTACTGAATAGAGGTTTCATCCCTTAAAATCTGCTCACAAGGGGTATGTTTTATATATAAGGGGAAATACATTCAGAGGGCTCAGCCCATTCTCAAAGTACTGTGGAGGTATATAGCATAGATTTTGGAGGCATATGGCGTATACTTACCTATCTGGGTTTGACATAAAAATGGTCAGGGATGTAAGTAATTCCCACTGGCTTGAACATCACTGACATAGCTCTGTGTATACAAAAATAGATGCGTGATAAGATCCAGCTCCAAAATGAAGACCTAAAAATCACAGAGTTCAAGCGCATGAGAGGTCTTGCAATACTTCTCTTACTATGTCTTTGTAATAAAAGTTCTGGGTTTCTACCTAAAGAGTATTCCCTAATTATCAAGAGTGACAGGTACTTCCTCCACCTAAGTCCCAAGAAGGCATTCTGATATAATAAGCGACGCTATTTGTAGATGTATATTTTTATATATGCAAAAAAGCTGTCACAGAAGCCTAGTATCACTTATTGGCCCAGTACCACTCACATTTTTAGTCATACCTTTCTGTCAGTTTTCATTTTGTGATCAAAATATAGCTATAATTTAGAAGAAATGCTTTATTTAAACCATTTATCTGAACACAATTCCTGTTCTAGGAAGACATTCTGGGTGTATTGGCTCTTCTCCCAGTTTAGCCATAAAATATGTCACTCTACCATGATGGGGGGTGGGGAATAGCTACTAGGCAAGAGTGAACCCTTGATTTCCACCAAGTTGTTAGTTACGAAACTGAACATGAGAACTACTTTAAAATGTCCCCATAGTAGAAATATGCTTGAAACCTAATTCATTCATTTACATCCATGTCCAGTACTCTCACCATGTTCTTAATTCCAAAAAGAACCTGCACTCTGTCAGACCTAACAAGGTTGCCAGTAGATTTTAGCACCATAGTGAACAATTTCACAAAATATTCAAAATCAGAAAGGACTAGGGTTAAATCAGTTTGCCTTCTCTTGACTCCTGCCTAAGCTCAAGCCTCAAATACACTGGTAAACAAAATGCACGCACAGCACACATTAGTTCAAATGCTCATACTGTGCATATTTATCGTAAAAATATTTCTTTAATGAAGGGAAAACTTTTTTAAAAATTGCAGGTTATTTTCAGCTTGTTACAGATATTTCTATTTCAAGTAAAATTGCAAATTAATTTCTAAGCTTCAGGGGGGAAAGAAATCACTACCAAGCAGCCAAAATCCTTTTCATTCTATTTTTGCCTTATTGATCGTACAAGATGAAACAGTAATGGGTGGACCTCTCAAACTGCATTTCATGCTAATAAAAAAAGTGAACTACCTTTAGATATCAAAAGGAGCATCCCATTAATACAACCTATTCCTAAGAAAATTTTTTTCCCTGTAATTAGAGATTTCTGACAAGAAGGTAACAAAGGGGAGGGAAAAAAAAAACATAAATTCTGGCAGCAGTTTTTCCTCTCTCCATTCTTCCTCCCTATCTGAAAATAAATAACCATCTGGATCATTGTACTGCCTTTGTGACAGGTGGTACTCAGTTATGTTTCTCATTTCATTGGAAAGCGGTAACGGCTCTTTCTTTTGCTAATACACTCTGTCTGCAATTATTTGACTCTAAGTTAATTCATTTGAAATATGATCCAAAAAGGTTCAGTGCTGATTGGGATGTATTCTTTGATTGTGACATAATCTCTTTTTTTCTATTGGCATCAGAACTGGAAAAAAGTATTCTAATAATTGTCTCACTAATATAACTTCTCGCATTTCTCAGCCAAAAAAAGCAATGCCAATGAAATATGTCTGTGTCCACAAGCCCAATCCTACAACTCCTGTAAAACAGTGAGACAATCTGTGTTGGTAAAGAGCACCAAATATTTGTTACTTCCTTCATTTTCCCCAAAATGGATCATCTACCAAAGGTTATGAATTTTATGGTATTCTGATTCTAAGCTGGGCCTTTGATTTTTGATATTTGCTATATTAATATTAGAGAATACTATTTTTAAATCTAAAATAAAGTGGTGTTAAAGACTTTTTACCTAATAAAATAAAATAATACATAAAATGAATCAATACATTAGCTTGCTAATTATTAAGATAGCTACCCTTTCTAGGCTTATTTTTCAAGTGGAAGAAATTCCTCAGACATATCATCCATTTAATCTTTCTAAATAAAATATGTTGAATCAGGGTCTAATTAATCACTGACCTAAATAATCCTTCAGAAAGATTAAGCTATCTTAATTTAAAACCTGCAAGAGAGGGATAATATACTGTTTCTTGCTCAGTTATTCTAACAGAAAACTATAATCAAACATGTATCTTAACAGATGTAAGACAACACTTGTCTAGATTGAGCTTCAAGTCGTTGGATCTTGCTACACCTCTTATTTCTAGGCCAAGAAGTTCTCTAACATCAGGAACATTTTCTTTATATAGATAGGTACTCTGTTAATACTTCTCTTCCTTTATAGTGCTTCTAATTCCTTACTGCAAGAGAAGACTTTGCACCATTGTCATGGCTCCTCTGACCTATTCCAGTTTGCACAGGAACACCACAATATTCCAAAACTTGGCTTAACAACGTAGCATTCGGAAGCCAGACTATATGCCTTTGACCTCTGGATCATCCCCTGTTTTCCACATCATGAAACATGATCGTTTCCTTACGCATTGCACCACAAGGAGAGTTCTAACGGGGCCATCTACAGGGTCAGATGATGGTTATTGGGAAAGATGGATGAGGCTGGCTGTGGGTTTATTTGTTTGCAGTATTTCAAATTGGCAAATACATACTAAAGTAAATATTATGAAGTGCATGTACCTACTTTCACCTTTTAAATCCTAATCATATCCTTTGTCTGTCACTTGCCTTCAACTATAAGCACTTCAGCAGGGGGTCTACCAGGCTCTGTAACAGAACACACTGATCACCTGGCCTTACTGTGATCGAGCAAACGGCACAGAACTTCAGCCAGGAGCTTCTCCACAGGGATTCATGTAACTGTAAAAAAATCTATCCCTTGAGATGTGTACAATTTATGAACAGTAATATTTTACGTGTGTATCTAAGACACCAAAGCTATCTGTGTTAATCCCAGAAACAGAAGCACTAAGCTGTGAGAACTAGACTCATCTGCACCCAAGCCACGTGGGTCCTTAAAGCAGTGCAGAGTTTGCATGGCGTCATGCCTGAGCAGTTAGCTTTGGACAGGGAGTTTACACAGATATTTAGCTGTGTCTCACCCAGCTAGAAAGTTAAGATTGCATATGAAAGGAATGTCAGAACAGTATTAATGTGGTGTCATAGTCATCACCCCTTCAGGGAGCCTCAAGTATGGGCTCTTCTCGCCCTTCTTAATACATACACCTAGGATGACTTGCTTCCTTTAACTTAGCACAGTCCCAGGCCAGGGTCTCCACTATTTGCTCCGAAATCAGATTAGCATGGAATTAACAACAAGATTCACACCAAAGGCACAGTTAATAGCTTCTGTACACAGGAGTAAACTCTAGACTTCCACACAGTTTCAGCAAAAAAGGTACCCAAATTAACTCTTGTGGTTCAGATTCGATTCTCAAAAATTCATCAGCTATTCAGAGCTAAGCTTTCTTAGTTACAAAACTGAAAGAACTGCCTACATATTTTAAAGTGTCCCCATAGTAGAAATGTTTGAAGTCTACCTAATTCAGTCATTTATGTCTCTCTGATGCTCCCTCCACCTTCATAATTCAAAAAACAAAATGCACTCTAAAGGTTGCCAGCAGATTTAGTAGGAGAGTAAACAATTTTATACAATACTCAAAACTGGACAATGAGAGGACTAGGATTAGTGCAAATTTATCAGAAAAATATTCCTTTAATAAAGGGAAACCTTTAAAAGATGGTTTATTTCTAACCTTTTACTGGTATTTGTATTTGAAGTAAAACCGCAAATTAATTTCCAAGCTTCAGTAACAAGAAAACAATGAAAGAAAATATTTCTGTAAAATGTACATACATTGATGTAAACCCAGACAAGCTTAACAATACCAAACAAAAGATGAAGTCTTGACTCTATGGAGTCCACGGAAATTCTGCCATCAACTTTTGTGGCAGTAAGATCTCACCTCAAAACTTTTATCTTCTTAAGTTTGTACTGATTACATTTTTCCTGTTACATTTTAAAAAATACAGCATGATACGTGCTTTGGTACAGAAAACAAGTAAGGGCTGAATTATTTTTTGTCTCCTTGCAATGTTGATGGACCAACTAAACTCACATTTCATCAAAGGCCTGCTGGCATGAAACTTTTGTAGCCTGGTCATATATTAAGGAAGGTACTTTTTCACCCAGCTGCAGAAGATTAGACTGAAACTCAGGAAACTTGTGGTTTATGTCTGATTATGCCACTGACAAGCTTAGAACCTCATGTACTAATACAGTATTTCCCCAAATCATTAAGTAATTTTCCAATACATTCCCCTTGTCAGATACTGAACAGTCCCCACCAGAAGAGGGGAAAATACCGTATTCATTTTTCTCATTACAGCTTGGGTAATAAGCATTATCCCAACTGCTGGGATTCTCAACCTTGTCTTGATTTACAGGCAACCCAGGGGTTTTTTTGCAACATCACTTTGGCTAAATCAATCACTCCTAGCAGAAAAAGCACCCACCTCCTCCTCAAGCTTTCAGAATATGAAGTTCATTCAACAAAAGTCAAATCTAAGGGGGGGGGGGAGCCAAACCCACAGAAAGTAATTTCTTAATTAAAATTTTGAAAACAAAGCTACTAAAGTTTCAAATATTCCAATAAAAATCCCACTCTGGATTGTAAGTAACACTGAAGTTCCTCAGCAATTAAACCAGTGCTACAGGTAATTTATAGAGCTGGCAATCCAGCTCCCTCTCTACCCATCGCCTTTGGTAGGAACCTGGCCCTCATGGAGTTCTTCTAGCAGATGCGATTATTTTCTCCTCCTCTGGGAGCATACTCTGAGATACCAAATAAAAATGAATGGACAATAACTCTTACTGTATTTTCTAATCACGCATTCCTTACAGCCTGAGCAGCCTTCTTGCCATACAGAAAGATTTTTATAACAAATACTTTAGAAATCATATAACATGAAAAGTGTTCATTGTAAGCATGTTTTACTAGTTTCATAATTTCTAGCTCTCTACTGGCTTTCCACAAAAAATATATCCACATGTAACACATTACTGACAAAGATGACAGCATTGGCTTTAAAAGTGCTCCCTATGTTTCAAAATACCACCTTTGTCAGTTTTGCTGCTCTAACCACTGCCTACAGGAAAAACATTTGCTAATACTGACCTACTAGTGAAATAGAAATACATGTCCTTTTTATTTTTCCACATGCTACATTTCCAGAAAAAATATCTTACCTGAAATCCAGAATCCAGGATCCTGACTGGCTTGCAATTTCACAAGACCGGCAGCTGGTATAAACTGGCACAGCTCCAATACAGTCAAATGGGCTTTAGGAGATGAAAGCGCGTTCCTTACTGAAGTAGCCAAACCAAATCAAAAATAGGGATTTAAAAAGAATTTCCACTGAATTGCAATTGCTTTCATTCATACATAGTGCAATAGTTACTACAAAGTAGTACAAAATATTTACAAAGTAGTAACTATTCTCTTCAAAGAAAAATACTTTTCACTTGAGCTTTTAAATTCTGCAGAGAACAAGTTCATCCACGTTCCCCAATAAGCAGGTAATTAGGACACAGAAAGTGAAATTTTTACTGAATTACTGGCCTCACTGAAGTCAATGATAACAATTCCTTGGTTTTGTAAGAATTTCACCACACTAGATTTCCATCAGGAAAACTACACAGCACATGATAGAGCCCTGCTTCATTATGTTTGATAATAGTGACAGTAATAGAAAAATACATTGGGGATCCCAATGCACCACTGTTAGCGATATATATTCTGTAAGCTGCAACATACTTCAAAGTATTTGTCCTAAAGCTCAGAACTAAACCAAGCATATTGGGCCTAGCCAACCTGATTGCCTACCATAATAAAATGGCTGTATTTGTGGGCGAGGGAATGGCAAGCACTGTCATCTACCTTGACATTAGCAAGGCTTTCAATGCAGTCCCCCCCATAGTATCCTTACAGAGAAAGTGAGGAGGTATGAACTGGATGGGTGAACCACAAAGTCTGTGAGAAGCTGGATGGGCCTTCTGGCCTGAAGGCTAGTGGTCAATGGTTCAAAATCTCACTGCAGCCAGCTACAAGTTGTGCCCATCTCCAGTCAGTCAATTCTGGGGCTGATCCTGCCTAATGCCTCAAGTATTTAACATTGATGACCCACATGATGGGACAGAACGAGTCCTCCTGAAGCCCATGGAGAGGCACCCAGCTGGGGGAAGTGGTTGATACACTGGAGGACCAGGCAGCCGTTCATGAAGGTCTCGGCAAACTGGGAGAGTGGGCTGACAGAAACCTCATGAAGTTTAACAAGAAGTGCAGAGTCCTGTACCTGGGATGGGTCAACTGTATGGGCTGAATTAGAAAGATCACAGCCAGCAGGTACAAGGATGTGATTATTCCCCGCTGCTCGGCACACACAAAGCCACATCTGAAATAACATACCTCTGGGTTTGGGCCCCCACTACACAGAGGGAGATCAACAAACTAGACTCTGTTCAAAGTCCATACTTACAGCATTGACAACCTAAACGTCCATGAGCAATCTAGACTCATTAGATAGTTTATAGAGAGAAAAAGGCATTTCTCAGCTATAATTCATCTCACCCTAAGGTAAACATTTAAGGTACATCATAATCTAGGAGTACCTGTTCCTCTCCAATGACTTCAAAAGGATTTCATACAAATTGCTCAGATGCCAATAGCCACATTTGACACATCTAACACTGTCAGAGTAATCCCCCAAGCTGTCTTGCATTAGACCTGAAAAAAGAGAGGTAATTTGCAGAGTAAATATCAGCATAAAGTCTGAACGCCACTTTTTATCCAATTTGACCAAAGGTAAACACACTATCCACATAACTGAGCTCAAAACTTTTGCTTGGGAAAAGAAGCAAAAATTATGCTCAAATACAATTGTACTTTCCTCCTTGAGCTGAAAAAAACATAAGATTAAAATTCCAGGTATAAAGAGAAAACTGAGAAGTACTAATAAGGCAATATTACAGGAATTATTTTTATAACATTAAACACATAGATTAAATGGTTTGTACAAACTCTTACCAGAGCAGTAGGGAACTCTGGTAAGAGTTCTCAAAAAATCTTACCTGCATGTCTGTGGATCTCAAAGACAGGGAGTGTGGGGTTTCTGTATCTCATCTATGTATAGGGTCTTTAAGCCCATTAAGAGATTAAAAAAAAGACACGCAAGCCATGTAGTACATGTAATCTCTTTGCCATTTCTGCAAATGCATTATTTGTAGATTTGTAAGTCTAAAGACACAGATGTAAATCCACTCCCTAGACATTGCATTACACCCAGCAATGCCCATAGTAGTGCTCTAGTCTGAGGACTTGTTGCCTGTTCCTAAAAAAACACAGACAACACGCTGACACAGGTAAAATATGTTACCACCTACCAGCAGGTCCAGAAGCTGCCAAAGCTTCCAGAATTCCTCTAGTACTCTCACTGCACACATGAAAACACATTAAATTGTGAGGTTATCAGGATCACCTGAAGCATCAACCATAAATATCATGCTGACTGAACTACACTGCTGGAAACGTACCTTGGGGTACTGCTGCATAATTTGACATTGACATCAGGTTGTGTGTCCTGAAAACAGTGATGGACTGATTAAAACCTTGACCAAAATTGTCATAAACTGTGCTCAACATCTCGAACAACTTAGACTGTGGGACACTGATGTCTAAACTGTCTAAAGGACCAAAGACTGCTTCTCATCTCCCACAGTTCCCGCTCTGACATATCCATATCAAAACAAGACCATTGTACCATTTCTCCCCCAGTGCCCTGGTTGCCACAAAGAGGAAACTATGACATGGGAAAGCTGTAGTGTGCTGCAGCCAAGACAAGCGGGACACTAAGAGCGCAGGGCTTGTCCCAGGTACCCCATGAAGCACTCGGAGAGACTGGGAAGTGTGTAGAAGCCAGAGCCTTTTCATGAGAACAAATCACTCCGCCCTACCCCAAGAACCAATGGTCATCAAGATAAGGCTACAGGTCACAACTACAAGAAATTCACATCTCAAATGGCTGGGATCATACCTGGACGACTTTTGTAAAACCCACATTTTGCTTGAATTTTGCTGCCTCTTGCTAGATCTAGTGAAAAGATTACAAGTTCAGAAGTATATCCATTTTTTTCCCACCACACTAAGAGAGGTGTTTCTTCTCCATACAGACTTTGGTTTCTCTCACATCCTCAGGCCAAGCTGCAACTACACAACTGGTATATATTAAGTCACTTGAATTGTATTCAGGGTTGGCAGGAAGTTAACCTGTTTAGCGGAAAGAGCACTTTTATGCATGTCAATGCTCCTAGCATTGGAGATAACACCAAGAAATATAATAAAATATAAATTATTTCAGAGAATGTAACTATATTTCTATTGTAGCAGCATGCACATTCATACCTGAGCCATGCCTAAATTACTAAGCTATGATAATGCTGGCAGTGGAACTGTGGTAGCACCAAGTATGCTACAAGTTTAATAGCTGTTTCCTCTGGTGGAATTGGTAGTATTGGAAGTCTAACTTCCATTTCACTAATAATGACTATGACAGGCTAACAGATGTAAGGTATGCTGAGCATAACTGAGGACTACGTCCCTGTAAGAACTTTCAGGATGCTTTATGTTTTGAGATCATTCAAAAGGAGAAAACAAAATGATCACACCAATGCATTTCCATATGATTCTGTAGGTCATCTTCAGAAACTTCAAAAATTACTGAAAAGGGGTTTAACAAATTCAGCATGGAAACTTTGCCATTTCCCCATGACAAGAAAAACTGTAAGGATGTGATGATTATGTGATTATTAATATTGTATTTAATACTGAATTTTTATAACAAAATTTAAACAAATTTTCTAATAACAAAAATGGAAAAATACTGTATCTCAAATGGAAATCTAGCCCAAGATACCCTTGTGAGTATTATTGCCTCAAGTTCTGCCATTTCTTTTTAGCTCATGAACAAACCCTCAGGTGAG
Source organism: Aquila chrysaetos chrysaetos (assembly GCF_900496995.4). Lineage (NCBI taxonomy): Eukaryota > Metazoa > Chordata > Aves > Accipitriformes > Accipitridae > Aquila > Aquila chrysaetos. Next base: position 34,713,236 of record NC_044009.1, read on the forward strand.
AGGAGTACATTTTCACCTCAGCTGATTGCTGCTGTTTGTCCAAATCACAAGGCTACCATAAATCAGAAAAAGAATATAATTTAATGCCTAGAGGTAGTAAAAAAACAATTTAATGGAAGACATTTTTCTCTTCCTTGTGAAATGTCTGTAATAAATTACCCGTTTTCCAGGCAGAACTATTCAGGAATGACAAAGTATCACCAGGCTGGCTTAAATACGAGAAAACCATTCACACTGTGGAACAGTAAATACCTGTTTGGGGATATTAAATAGAAGGAAGGTAAAGAAAATTCTCCAACTACTAATGAATTTGCAGAATTTGCTGTCAGGAAAGAAAGAATTCAATATCCAAATTTCATCTGTAGAAAGAGAATGAAGAACCTCTCAGACACAAGGGATACTGCCAACCATCTATAGTCATTTAAAGCAATTGTGATTACATCACAAGTACAGCTTGTCCAAATTTGCAAAACATATTTTGCACAGCTTTTGGTAACTGTGCGCAGCCACAAGCCTTAGAGCATAGAGCCTTAGAGTCATGTGAAAAGGCAATTCCACATTTGTCTGAAACTCCATATACTGGTGAATTACCTGAAGCATGACACGCAGAGCTACAAGAATATGTTAGTCTTGTAACCACAGATGGAGGCCCGACGAGTTCATCAGAACACTTAACATAAGGGTCCTTGCAGTAACTCTCATCTGCCACTGCAGAAGCAGCAAATATCAAAAACATTCCCCATTTTGAATAGGAACTCAAAAACTGTCATGCAATAAGAATATATGAATGAGTTTTTCCATCATATGTAACTGATCCTGAAACTTTATCTAGAGAGTAACATTAAAATAGGAACCTTGTCTGGTATCTCTCTAAGATCCAGACTCCCTGTTTAACAGGGACCATCATCATACGAGATGATTTTTATATTTATTTATTTATATAGTTCCCTCTTTCATCCCAGCAAAATGCAACAAAAACATACAATCTTTGTGGTGTATGAATGCAAGGCATCAAGTTATTAACTGTTCTTCCATGGCACTATTATGGGATGTTTTCAACAGAAAATGTATTGGTCACTGGTTGTGCTTATGACACTTGCTAGCTAGTGGCCAGACACTGCAAAAGAAGTGGTCAACTTGCAGAAGGCCCTTTCCATACTGCTGAACAAGGTTCAGATATGGGAAACGAGCACAAGTCTTATCAAAATTCTTAAGTCTCACCTTCCCATATCTCAAATACACAGCCAGTGGGAAAGTTAATGCAAACCACAGAGTTGAAAGACCCTGCAGTAGATTAAAGTTGATTTACCTTCCTCTGATAAAAATCAGCTCAGAACACAGCAGCATTTTATAATTACAATTCCACCTTAAGCTATGCTTGGACATGAAGTTAAGGTTTTTCCTCCTCTAAGCGTAGGTAGATCATTATGGAAACTGTTAGCTTTTCCAAGTGATGCCAGCTTGAGCTGGCTCAGTTTCATTTAACTGGAAGCTCTTACCTGCCTCAAAGTGATGTGAAGAAGCGAAGCAGTGCCACAGTGCACAGGTGAAAGGTGACAAAAGGTAACGCATGCCACTGAACTCCCCCCCACCCACTTAAAGCAACCCACCTAACAACCATATGCCAGCTATGAAGAGAAATAAGGTACTACTCTGATTAGTAATCCACAATCTGATTGGTGACTAAAGAAATAGGGCATGCCACCTTTATACACACTTCAACGATTGAAGTAAATGTGATCAAGTAAGAAAAACAGTAAGATGCTGATATTACCATATGCCCTGTCACTCTCCAGGAAGGATTAAAAGCTAAAGCCGATTCTATGGGAAACTCAGAAATTGACTTAGTGCACTGACATTAAGTAAGTTTCAATGGCTGCAGTGTCATAGGGAAAGATGGAAAATAAGTAAAGAGAGGACTGGAAGTGATTTTTATAGTTAGCTTCATTTGCCTGACGTGTTTGCTGTGTCTAAGTCACACTTTGAAACAAGACCACCACACTATGCCTGAAATTGGTGGGTTTCCCCAGAGTTTCACTTTTAAGCACATACTACAGCTACACCTCCAGCATTTCAGATCAGAGCCAGGAGTACAGTCTTGTCCTCAGCACAATGAACGAGGGCAATGTGCCAAATCTGGCCCAGACTTGAGCTCCAGTAAAAATTGTTAGACACAAAGTGCAACTGTCTAAGGTCAAGTCCCAGGTGTTTTGTTCAAGTGAAGCACGGATGATCTCAAACTCTTAAGAAAACTGAATGTAACATTCATGTCACAAGCTAGTCACAAAAACAGTGTTCCTATGATAAAAGCAGGAGCTATTTTTTTCAGCTTTGATCAAGCTGTACCTTTTGAATAAGTAGGAGCTGGGTCTCAACTAACTTTAAATTGTACAAAATTTCACCAGAACAATGGGATATTGCAAAATATTAATTACTGCCCACAAATAATTTTTAGAAATGACATCAAGGTTGTTCAATAGCACTTACAGCACTGGGCATTTCTCCACACCTTCTCTGAGCTAAACAAACTGAGAAATTTTTTTGAACTTCACATTGAAATAGGACTTCCAGAAGAATGGCTTGCTTTTAATATAGTGAACCTGCTTGAAGCTAAGAATTAAAGTCAATTAATTTAAAAAAAAAAAAAAAAAAAAGTCAGTATCATGGTCAGAAGAATTCTTCAACCATTTCAGAATGATCCCTTGCAAAACTTAAGACAAATTCCTCCTCAAAAATAACTGGAGAGGCAACATGTCCAAGATATGTAATGCCTGTTACAGGTCTGCATCTATAAAACTTCTTCCCAGCCATACAAAAACCCTCTCATATGTTACCTAGTGGTTTGCATTCTCTTGAGTTAAAAGACCCTATTTTGGAATGCCTTCTGTTGTCAGTGACATGGGCTTTAGTGCCACTCAGTGTTCAAATGACACAACTGCAGGGAGTTGTTGTACCAGAGCACCCAGTAGCGTGATATGCAGTGGAACGATACTTTATTAATTTGTAGAAAACAGCTGAATTTTAGAAGAGAGGATGATGTTGATCCTTCACGTGATCTCATCTTCAGCCTCAATAATTCTGTTTTGGAAAAGCATAAAAGTCACAGTGGGGTTTTCAGAGGAATTTGACATTCAGCATGAAATGATACATGAACTAGTAAACTGTCACAGCCGTTAAGAAGTAAAAAAATCAACAGCAGAGAAGAAGGGACAGTCAAAGAAGTTTGCAGGACACAGGAGATGAGACAAAGTGAGAGGGAGCTAGAAGAGACGTTTAGCAAGTACATGCAAGTGAGAGAAGGACAAAGTGAACACAAAGAGAATGGGACAACGAAACAAGCCATTAGGAAAAGTCAGGTAGGCTATCGCTGTCTTTTGGCTCACCTGGGGAAAAATTCATCTTCATCGAAACACAAATCTTGAATTCAGAGACATTACAGCCTAAGGGATGAGAAGCAATCCCATATACTATATTCCTTTTTTCTCCCTCTTTCTCCTTCCTGATTCCCATTAATTATTTTTGTTATTTTTGAGTAGGGTTTTTTTGTTTTAACCTAAAAACCCACTCAGAGAATACACTTTTGAAACACCTTGCCAAAATAAGGGTTCTGCTATCAACATCCTTTGTAAGTGAAAGGCAAACAACTTGCAGGGGAAGAAAAAAAACAAAACAAAAAAAACCATTATCTGTTCTACTGACAGTAATTCCCACAAAGAGAAATATCTTACAAGAGCTTTCCATAATATGAATAGGAGCTGCAATCAGACCAGGAAAGATATCCTCCCAGACCAGTAAATATCAGAAAATTTAAAAATGTAAATGAAAACAAAAATTGAGTAGGAGATACTGCTTATTGTGAAAGAAAATTCTGTTTGCCCAACCAGAATAAGATGAAGCTAAGAAATACACTGAGAAGCAAGCAAGCCAAGAAGATCATCAAATACCAGAAACAGAGACCACATTTTGCACAGGGATGTAAGGCTGTCCATAGTTGGATACTGTCACTCCCTGTCCTGCCAGCCTCACCTGACCTACACAAACACCAATTCTGATGAGCGGAGAAACACCAAAGGGCTGTATTGTTATTTATAATACATCAGGGTATCATTACCACACACAACAACTAGCATGCAACCTTGCAATAAAGACAATTTCTTCAACAGATTAAGCCCTCAAAAAATTACCAATCTCAGAAACACAGAAGAGCACAGAGAGCCCCCCTCAGCTGGCCTGAGGACAACGCATGTCTACCAGAGGAGTCGGGTTGCTGCAGTATGGCATCACAAAAGGGTGCTGAAGGAACACAAACTGTTTGGGGCTTGTATTCTCTTTTCTACTTGAATTTATGTAAAATTCCTAATGAATAGAAGTTAATTAGCTACACTTAAGACTGATACACAACTACAGCCATAGGGAATAAACAGGTTCACCAGCTGCTGTATTACTCCAACTACGCTGTAAATTGCTGCATGCTATTAACATACTCTCCTGGCTTCAATAAAGAAAATCTTATTGAAATCAGTAGCACACATTTCCTATTTCAGTGAGACATTGCAAAATTAAAATGATATGTAGTAAAAACAATATGTGTGAGCCACCTGCTTACTGTATGATAGAATAGATTGGCATAGAATGACAGCTGCTGCACAGCCAACATTTCAGATACTGTACTACCTTGCCAACTGGACTTAAATTCACACATGATTTCCTTGACTAGCACTGAATGAATTTTTGCTGCTATAAATATGCATTGGCAATTGTGATGAATTAACCTGGATACTAAGGGTCACTGTTAATTCAAATACATCAAGAACTGTATCCAGTGCAAAAAGCCACCAGAGCAAATATTGGTGAGTCAGGACTGTTTTGATGACCTACATGTAAAGAATATGCCTTGACCCATGATAAAGGGCTGCCAATAATGAAGATAGCCCCTGCAGAGCTTGCTGGATACTCATAGCACAAGAAGCTATATGTTAAAACCAAAGAACTAATTAATTATTGCATGCCTCCTCATGCGAGCCTGGAGTCTGTGAGAGTTACCATAACCAAGACCTTACAGCCTTATTTAGGCACCTAGAGCCAGATTCAGATAGCCTAAACTCCACTAAGTTCTTACACCTATCCTAGGCCTATTCTACACCTGCATTTTGTTTTTAGCAGACTCAAGGCAGGTCACAGCTCTACCTGTTGGTTGGGCTTTCTCAATCCCTCTTCAGCCTCATGTGGTTCTCAGCGCTGCTCACTGACAGTGGTTTAGTGAAAGGCAGGCTATTTGATATTGCTTCTAATTCCCACTGATTTCAATTAGAGCCATGTGTCTAATTATGTTTGCAGATCTGTTTTTGCTGGTTTTGTATTAAGGGGATATCTAGAAACAGTAAATGTTTCTTTTAATCTAACTTTCTATGCTAGCAGCTTATGTCTAAAGTCAGCGCTGACAGGATCTCTAACAAGGAACCGCTGCTTTAGATTTCCCTGATAATAAAATACTCTTTGCATATGTAATAATAAATAGTCTGGGTCTGCAACGGGAAATAATTTTATAAGTATGAATACTATTTACAGTTCTTCAACAAGCGACAATACTGTAGCGTTCATAAAAGGGCAGGTTTGGGGTAAAAATCAGTAATCTATTTTAACCAATACAAATGCCAATATCCCATCTGCTAAGTCTCTTTATTTTATATCAGTCTGCCATTTTCTCTTAGTGGTAGCATCAATAAACATTGTTGGTAATCATCTGCTTGTGCTCTAATGTGGCATATTCAGTTTCATTGAACAAAGCCAGGCTGAAGATCCCTGAAGATTAAAAAAAAAAAAAAGTGACTTGTTTAGCTGGGATTCAGACCCATGTCTCTGATTTAAGAATGACTCAAAGTTGCATCATCACCAAACCTGAACACAAATAGTTTTTATCCTATACAAAGCTAAATGCTAATAGCAGCTATGTGTTATTTATTCCAAAGAAATGTTCAATTACATGGGTTTTTTCCTCATTTTGCAAAGTGCAGTGGAACATTTGAAAAAAAAAAAAGCCATAAATTTGAGGAGTTCACCAAAACAGTATTTGTATCTGATGATGTGTAACAGGATTCCAGCTGGAGAATACCACTTAGATTTAAGAAAGGGTTTGTTTTGCTTTCTCTCCTTTCAGATAGATTTGGAATTCACAGACTTGAAAGGCTGGCTAACAAAGCCTAGATTCAGGCTTTCCTTAGCCAGTATTTGCCATAAAATTCTCAAACATATCTAGCACTAAAACACTATTACAAAGGCACGTTTTGCTTCTCTGGCATTGTAAAACTACAGTTACAATACTTTAATTAATCACAGCCATTCATAGTTAAAACAGGCCTGATAATCACTGGTGGAGGGAATTGTAATAGGCCACTTACTCTGAAAAACTAGATGATAAACCCTGGCTTGCACGGTAACTTCAAACCCTCACAGTTTTTGAGTTCCCATCAGGCTTCTTGGGCTTCTAACAGGAGCAACGGAACAAGAAACTTGCATCCTTTGGCCTTAGGAGGCTTATCAGTAAAACGGGGAGGATCTGAAACTGTCCAGTTGTGAGATCAAGCTGATACACAGGTTACCAAAAAGGTGGAAGCTGGAATACCAGACTGGCAAGGAACCCTCTGGCAATCAGCTAAGTTTGTTGACTTTCCTTGCTTCTTCAAACAAACTATCTCCATTAAAAATGCCACTTGCAAAAAAAAAATGCATTCTCTGATGTGAAAATGTCCCACTACAGATTATTGTCAGGACAGGCAGCTTGTCTCATGGGTCACCAGTCCCTGAACAGCCCCATGCTCCTGGAGGTCCTCTACATACAGAGGTGGAGGACACAGAGCTCAGCACCACCGAGGACCAGGAGCTCCAGGGTATGAATTAGACTAGTTCTGCCATCAGGACATACCCTGTAAAATGAAAGATTCTCATGCCTGTCAACTAATACTGTACCCTGCCCTGTGCTTTCTGAAGGCATCATTTTTGACATGAGACGTAAAACCACAGATTTGTTGTTTCTAAATTTGACATACCGATCTTGAGTTTGGGGAGGAAACAGTAGCTTCTGCTAACAGGAATCAGAAACGTCTTTTGGGAGGTGGCATGTAAAACTATGTCCTCAGAAAAGAAGTTTAGCTTTTAGCGAAAACTCCGATGTTAACAGCACTGCTCTCCCAAGTGACTAGGACCCACTTTTCAAAGGAAAGACTGCAAAAGTACAAATATACTAAGTTTACAAATTATATTCTTGTACGTTTGAGTCATCTGTATAGTTACTGATGACAAAAAATGTATGACCTCAGCAGAGAACTGCTGTCAAGATATCAAAATCACCTGAACAATCTACTACATTTATTCTTCAAATAATATTATTTTCTATAACATTTATACTGCGAATGAGGCTTATATTTTACACAATAGCACTCATAAAAGGCAAAACAAATACCAACCATTGGGGGAAAAAAAAAATATTTTAAATTTTTAAGTTAAAACGTTCAAATATTGTTGATATTATGTAATTAATTCTGTAGACGTGGCTTGACAGTATACAACATAACAGATTATTTAGAACACAGGCACTGGCAGGCCCACTGCGGTCCCAGCTGGCCTGCTGCCTGCAGCCTGGGCTATACACTTTCTGTGCAAGAAATAAATCCTGCTTTAAAATATTACATGGGTCTGAGATTTACTATTCGGCAGCGTCGCCTACACCGATGTTCAGACAGAACAGCGCAGCCCTACCAAACAGGGTGGCAGCGGGAGCAGGGCCGGGCAGCAGGCCCCGCTGGAGGGCCCACTGCCGCCCGGGCAGGCCCCGGGAGCCGCGGCGGGGAACGGCCACTCCTGCCTCAACGATGGCGGGAGCACGTTGTCCCCATCCTCTCCCCGGCGAAACGAATGTATCATTAGAAGCCGAAAAAGAAATCTATATTAAGATACTGCTAATGTTCTAACAAAGTGACACAAACGAGTTACACCGCTAACAACTCACCTTCTTCCTACTCTAGGTATTTATAGCAATCTCTGAAATTCTACTGATATACCACAGTCTATTAATTCTGCTGGTCCCCCCCCAAAAGAGTAGCATAAACAAGGGACAAAGTGAAATCTCTAAAATAGAATTTCCTCCCCGCAGTTTATTTAAGTTAGATATTTAGGACTGAGCTTATCAAGCCAACTGGTAGGCATCCTGCACATGGCATAGCACCTCGCACCAGCTCTCTGCGTGTGCTGAATCATGGCGACTGATTTTACAGAAGCCAGTGGTACGTTCACATGTTACAGAGCAGGAGCAAGCCTTTCATTATGACAGTCTCTTAAATACAAAGTTGTTAATAAAAAAAGTTAAAAACCAATTGACCGATTTTTAAATGACCTTAGAATAAAATATGCTGTTACTGTACTTGAGCTAGCGCAGCACCAGTAAATATCTCTCAAAGAAAAAGCAAAGTCTTCTATGACAGAAACCAATTTGATATGGAAATGGGTCAACAGTTGCTTAAGATGTAGCACAGTTTTGATTTGATCTGCTATATTTGGACTCTGTATGAGGCGCTTCCAGTAACATCGGTATTGCTTATACATGAGACTTTTGCATAATCACTGTATGAAGCATTAGAATTCTTCAAACCAAGAATGATTTTCAAAACGACTATACATCTATGTTAATAACGTGGATACAACAGTATTTGCTGAAGAAAAAGAACAACTGTTTTCTAAAACAGTCAGGATTCACGATACATTGCTTGGCAGACTATTGTTCAAAAGCCCACACAGTCCTTATCGAAGAGAAGCCCAAACACACCCATGGGCACCAAGTTATGCATAACACTGAGCTCAGAATACACGCTGGTCAAACAAGGAAAAAATATTTTAAAAATTGGACATACATTTATTTTACAAATGAACTCCTGTATTTGTAGCAAACTGGGTTTTATATTGTTACTTTTCAGACATGATCACAGTTTGAGTTGCTCTTGTCTTAAGAAAACAACCAGATTTCATTTTAAGATTTTTCTTTCAAGGGTATTGTATAACCTTGTACTTCCACATACCTCCGCTGTCAGCTTTCCGGCCCTCCTTGTTATTCCTATGCAGTCCCTGGTAATCCTTGTTATCACCACAGGGATAGTGGTGATTGAAAGCCAATTTCACTCCTGAAAACTATAAAAGATCATTTCACCATACTTACCACCATGTTAGGGAACTTTACCCAGCCAGCAATGAATTCTCCTTCTTTTTACTTGCTTGGCCTCCACTCACATATGCTACCCGTACAATTGCATTGGTTCTTCTTTGCCCTTGTGTTCTGCTGTCTGGCCTTGGGAAGAGCAGCACACGTATGTAATATTTTCCTTCAACTATGTAGTAACAATGAATATAAGCATTCACATCCTAAAAGTCAAGTACACACATTGAAGATCAGCTATTGACTCCTGCAGAGCAATCATACAAAGGAACATGACCTTGGTCACGGATGAGGTCCTGGCAGCCCTCACTGCACAGAGCTGCTGGGCATGGGCAATGTTAGAAAACAAAAAACTGTAGTGACCATTTTCAATCAACCTCTGTATGCTCTTTGACATTGAAAGAGGACACATTCAGATTATATTAGCATAGGTCATAACGTTAGCATATTATCTTTGCAGAGACATAAACGTGTTATTGTAGCCATAGTAAGCCAGAGGTTTGCTGAAATCTAGGGAAGTGGGAATGCTAGGTCTTCACACAGAAAACAAAATGAGACAAAAATGCACCAAGCTATTTGTGATTAATAATAATGACTCTAAAGACAGTCTATTTCCGATTAATAATGACTCTAAACCCAATATGAATTATAATTACAGGGGTTCCTAACCTTTACAGAGTCGACATGAATATCCATTGGATTCCACTGTGCGTTCTGTGTCTTATATACCAATAAAGGTGATATTCTGAGAACAAAAGTCTCTACAATACATATCTCTACAAGGGTACAGCCCATTCAGTCGAAGCATATTTTAACCTAATAATTCCTATAGCATATTGCAATTATTAGACTAACTGCTATTAGTGAAAACCAAACTACTCAGTCCTGTGTCTGGCTCTGTAACAGATGTCATACATAATGTTTAACAAGTAGTTCACGTCTCTTGACACCATTTTACCACTTGTAAAATAAGAATGCTTTGAGATCGTTGAATGGTAGACATTATAGAAGTAGAAAGCATTGACTATTATTTGTTGTATTATTATTATTATTTAATGTAACATATGGATGCAAAATTCTGGCTTGTTTGACCAGAAAGACAGCCATATATGTTTAAAATTAAATTAGCATAGAAAAAAATTAAGCAAACAGACTATCTCAAATAGGAAATGAAATAAACAGTATGGAGCTCTTTAAATACATAACAAGTAATCAGCGAAAGGGCTATGAACGGAACCTGAGTGGGAAGCTTGTGACCAGTGAGGCTGATATTGCTGGAAGCCTGAATGAAAGTTAAAAGGCTCCATGACTAGGCCAGACTATACAGGCAATTAGAAGTGCTGAATGTTGCCAAGGCATCAGGCCAACAAGAATTACAACTCAACAAACTGAATGAAGGAGAGTAGGGGGAGAAAAAAAAGAAAAACTAAAAAAAAAGGAAAGGCTTTAATTAAATATTTGAGATCTCACAAGGGATGGGGAAAGTGCCAGGTAACTGGAAGATGGTTAACTAAACGGAGGGGGTCTGCTCGCTCATTAATGCGTGGGGGAATTTACAAGTGTAACTTCTACTACCAATAATTGGAGCTACAGTAAATGAGTGATGCCAATGTATACTGGTGGGGAAAGGCTCTTGTTACCTAGACGGGTCCTACCTGGTAAGTGTTTATTGAAGAGTTTATGCGTTGATTTTTGGATCTGAATGAAAAAGGTCACCAAGATGGAACTTCTTGAAATAAAAGTCTGTACTACTTTAAATGCGGGATGATCCCAGAATAAAGCAATATTTTTGTAAGAACTTTTCTTAGCAGCATCTTTTCAGAATTGTGCAAACATTTACTTCTCTCTGCCCTGCACCTCAGAAATCCCAAAATAACCCTGTGGGACACGCATCAGATTCAAAGTGGATAAAGTAACTTCATTTCTGCAGTTCCTTGTCAGAAGGGTCACCAGTCGGGATGATTTGATTGTGCCTGTGCCGAAATGAGACAGGGAAATCAAGCCAGCAGGTCACTCACCCGCAAAGAAACAGTAGGAAAGAGGAGAACAGAAGTACTTGTGAAAGGACCTAACGTTGGCAAGGGTAGGGGAAGAACTGCAAGTGTACTATGTCACTGGACCCAATTAGAAACTCTATAGATGTAATTACTTTAGATAAGCATATATACATTTTTATGCAGCTCCAAATTCCATGGTTTTCACAACATCTATCACATGCCAAATTTTAAATGCATGTTAGTTATAATACACCACTCTGCTATCCACTGTTCCTCCATTAAATCCGAAGTTTGCCTCAAAACAAAATTTTAAGCTTCATTGTTCCTACAGCAGTACAATGAAGTCAGAAATTATTTACAGACTAAAAAGATGTGTGTTTTTTTCAGCTGCAATCAGAGAAGCTTGGGAATATGTAAAATATACGGTATTTTCAGAGCCCATGAATGCAAACCAGAAAAGATAGCTTTAGTAACTCATGCAGGTACATAAAGTGGAGAAGTAAGGGCCAGGAAGCTTATATCAGGGTCCCATGCTGGTTATTTTATCAGTATTTCTAACTGAAAAGGAGAAACCATCAGAGTTTCAGAGCATGGTATTAAAAAAGGGGCAGAATTCAGCATCTGTTCTCCACATGACTATATATCATAGGATGGTTCAGAATACAGAATCTATTTTAAAAAAAAAAAAAAAAGTCGACAACAAAAAAAAGCTCATGAAGAAAAAGGCTATAAGCCTTCACAGTCTTGAGGCCACATAAAATCTTTTTAAAACTCAAACTGCGCTCAGATGTTCAAGATGTTCACTTGGTCTCTCAAGTGAAATGTGTCTATACAAACATATTTTAAAAGACTTCATATTCTCAACTTTTACTAACGCTTTACCAGAAAAGTGGTCAGGTAGCCACCTCAATAAGTCCAACGATTTTGAAACTTATAAACCAATTTGAACTTGGACTCTTACTTCATTACAGGAATAATACCATATACCTTAAAGAGTAAAGGAAAGCTTTAGCACAATAAATTAAGACTACAACTAACAGTAAATGAGAGAGATATCAATTAAAGTATTTACTGTTCTTAAAGACACAAATCATTTCATATCATCATCACAGGGTTACCCTTATAAAAAGCAACTGCCAAGAACGATTCATTTTCTTCTCTATCCTCATGAAAGTATGGACATCTGTAAAGGACAGAACAGATCCACATCTACAATTGCTATGAAAGAGTTTATTTCAAAAGGACATCTTTTATGGCCATAACAGAATTGAATATTAGACAACAATCACTTCACCCATTATTTTTATATAGAACATAAACGCTGACACAAAAGCCAAAGTCAATATTACTAGCCAAATCTGTTAAATTTCTCAAGATTAAGATGGGAAAAAATGGAGAATTTTCACATTAAGGTGGTGGGCTATACTGTAGCTTAATTTATAATTTCCAGGCGTATAAGGCAAGCATAGACAGACCATATGTCTTTTCTTGGCCTTTAAATGCTCCTATTTTCCACTAGACTTGCCTTTTTCTCCATCTATTGGCAGCCATACCATTTGCTATTCAGGTGATTGGCTGTAATGAGCCAACTCCTGTTTCCGTATGAATAACCACTTTTTTCCCCAATTACTTAAGCTGCCAGCAAGTCACTGGTGTCATGTTCTTTGATGCAAATCTGACTGTCAATAGAGAACAGGACTACATAAAGAGAGAATTTATGATGATACCCTTAGCTTAATATTTTTCGTAAATGCTATTCAGTTTAGCTTCCAGGGAATATGGGGAAGGCGGCAATGGTCCACAGTAAGAATATCTTTAATTGGCTTTCTGCTCCACATGCCCTTGTAATCAGCCTTCCCATATGGTAGTCTGAAATAAATTTATCAATCTCCATTTATGTATTTATGTCACTTTAAAAGGTCCATTTTAGTCAATATCAAAATCTATAAAAATGTCACATTTAATTTTAAAACTGTATTTTAAAAGTTAGAACACTGAATACACAGTTTGATATTTACAATTTTTGGAAATAAGCAGACACACAGAAAAGCATGGGGAGAGGGGAAAGCTTCTGAGGCCAATGAGCACCAGTTATTAACAATACGAGAACTAAATATATCATTTTAACTCACTTTTTTGAAAGGTCATTTTTTATTAATCTTCCTTAAATGGGCTTGGATATTTTTCACTTAAAGGGAAACAGCTTACATTTTGCAAGCCAAGAGACCTTCTTCTTGGAATCCACCACAATAAGTATAATCATGGGGCAAGGGGCAGATTCCTTCCTGGTGTTAGCACTCCTGATTGCGAGCACCATGTCTGGCAGTAAATAGCTACAGAACAGAATTATTTTCCATCGAAAAATTGCTATCTTAAAATTCTAATACAGAACAATAAAAGCAATGCTACCCAGTATTCAAGGCCTAGTCTATTTACTACCTACCTTCCAACCTGTATCATTTCAGGAAGCCTCCTCAGATCTCTATCAAGTAGATTTTCCAAGTGTTGCCCATTTTTTTCCAGGTGATTCCAATTAAACACCATTTTAAGCCTCTGAGCAATTTCTTGAACATCTGCTTCCGCAATATAGATACCAGCAGCCAATCTAAAGAGAAAGACATTTTCAGTACATATTAAAAACTGCTATTGGCCCTACAAAACTCAGATTCAGTTCTGCATGTTCCCAGGTGCTTTCAGTTGGGACTTTACCTATGAACTAATTAGCTTCTGTAGGATCTTTTATAACTGCAGGTGTCCTAAACAACTACTGCTCTTTTGCTGACAGGGTTTCTAGGTTGGGTTTTTGTCCTAGTTTCAGCTGGAATAGAGTTAACTGTCTTCCTAGTAGCTGGTACAGTGCTATGTTTTGAGTTCAGTATGAGAAGAATGTTGATAACACCGATGCTTTCAGTTGCTGCTAGTAGTGTTTAGACTAATGTCAAGGATTTTTCAGCTTCTCATGCCCAGCCAGCGAGAAAGCTGGAGGGGCACAAGAAGTTGGCACAGGACACAGCCAGGGCACCTGACCCAAACTGGCCAACAGGGTATTCCATACCATGTGACGTCCCATCCAGTATAGGAACTGGGAAGTGGGGGCGGGGAATCGCCGCTCGGGGACTAGCTGGGTGCCGGTCGGTGGGTGGTGAGCAATTACACTGCGCATCATTTGTACATTCCAATCCTTTCATTATTGCTGTTGTCATTTTATTAGTGTTATCATTATCATTATTTGTTTCTTCTTTTCTGTTCTATTAAACTGTTCTTATCTCAACCCGTGGATTTGCTTCTTTTCCCGATTTTCTCCCCCATCCCACTGGGTGTGGGGGGAGTGAGTGAGCGGCTACGTGGTGCTTAGTTGCTGGCTGGGGTTAAACCACGACAGTTTTTTATCATTAAAAACAAAATAATAAATTATTGTTTACATAAGGTTACAGCACTTTTCAGAGCTGAGACAAAACAAGAAGCCAGCAAAGGGAAGACAGGTAAAAAGCAGAATTATTTCTTTAATGGTCTGATAAGAATTATATCATCTTCGATTGTGCTGATTTACAAACAGGAAAGGTCCTGTCTAATCTCTGTAATGGAAAAGGAAGAGGAAGAGAAAATAGCTGCTAAACCTGAAATTCATTAGTGAAATGCATTTAATATCTAAATGAAACATGCAAAAATACAAATTTTTTTTAAGTTTGAAGTTGCTGTTTAATGACAGCCTGGTTTTATTATTATTACTGGGCTAAAACCTGTTTTTAGATGCACACATGAAATCAGAGCAGCTCACAGGTTTCTCCAATTACTCAAAATCAGTACTGGATTTGACTCAGTACTAAGCAAGAGGTTTTTTGCCCACGTGCTGGAATAGCACATAAATAAAAATAAATGAATGTTGTAATTCATTAACTTTGACACAGGAGCTAACTAGAATTTGTACAAATAATTTTATAGAGTTTTTTTTCACCAATGCATTTTAAAAGGTGTTTTAAGACCATTGTCCATTATATACTCAAGCAAAACTGGCTGCCACAAACTCTAAAGGAGCATTACTGATCAGGTAGCAGGTCAAAGGCATTTAGACCCTGGAAGGGACAACTAGATGCTTGATTGGATTTGCAAAAGTTAAGGTACCTACCTGCTCTCTAGTTGCCTAAATGCTTTCAAATCTCTTAATAAATACTAATGGACTAATACGAGGCACAGAATAGCTGGAGCCTACATTTGAAATCTGCTCTCAAACCTCATTTGCAGATTGGCCAGATGGTAATTAGTGTGGAGGTGTTCTCCAGGCAGACTTGCTTTCAGGGCAGGGTTTTTTAAATCTTATTGGGGTTGGGGGAGGAGGAAAGGAAGTCTTTTTTTTTTCCAGTTAATATTAGTAACAGCTAGGAAAGGGTGAATAAAAGCTGAGCTACAACAGAATATTCTCTAGTTTGTTATATTTAAGAAAGTGCTTGCAATTTAATCCAGAGAGACCAATAAACAGAAGACTAAAATAAAAAGGCAGAAGGCTGCAGTGTCAAAGTGCTGTTAAAGTACATGAGAAAAGCAATCCACTTGGGGTTCATTGTAACACTTCTAATAATGAGCTTCCCATATTTAGACACAAGAGATAGCAAATTCAAACCCCCTGGAAAGGATACAATACAGTTATACAACAACATAGCAAACTGTATTTGTTTTGTTATTACTACCTCTGCACCCTATGGTTTCTTTAGGGAAGATGATATGATATCTTTATACTGTGGTGTGTAAAATAGTCTGAAATCTCTTTCTGACACCACTAACTTACCAAAATCCTTCCCAAATTGTGAAAGACCTCCAACTTGACGCTAAGCTTGATCTTAAGCGTCACTAAAAAAAAATAATATGTTTTGTTACTGCATTTCTCTCTGAGAGGTTTTCAAAATCCTTCCAGTCAGTACATGAGATAGGATACATATTGTCGGGGATAAGTTGTTAAAGTGAATTTGAAATGTGCTTCTCAAAATATCGTTTACACATTTACCAGATGGTAAAATAAACATGTAAATTGTTATCGAGTATACACCAACTTTATACTACAATTTTACCCACTGTAGAAATGGTGTAAAAATGTTGAATATAGTGTTACTTGTTCATTTAATAGTTTATTAACATTTTAAATACATTTGGAGAATTACTTCCAAAGAAAAAAAATTACTTACAAAAGCCTCATTTTAAGCCATTGTTCAAGCCAAATTAACCTACTTGCTTCTACATTTATCATTTACCTTATCAATAATATGATTAGCATAATTATAGTTGGTTTCTAAGTATTTGCCTATGCATCAACATTATGCATGTTTCATGAAATGCATTTTAAAAGATAAATTTAAGTTGAACAAAGTGCTAAAAAGGTAAGTAGTTTTAAGAAGTATAGTTACCAACATCTTAGTTAAAGTAGCTGTTATTAGACCAACAGGTCATTTTGCCACTGGAATTTATTCCTTCATGAGCCACCACACACATTCAGAAATATAGGGATGTGAATACTTTATGTATGACAAAATAAAAGGTGTGTGCTAACAAACCCCTGTATCCAAAGAGCCTAATGTACGCACTATTTAGCGATACGCAGGAATTAAAATCTTCCAGCTCAAAGAGTAACCCTTGTCCTTCTCTAAAATAAAAGATCCCATACATGTAATCACTTGTTAATGATCCTGGTAGAAGACAACAGATGAAGGATTTTGATGGAAGATTGTTGCTTGTACTACCTATCATTGTTCTCTCCTTTTGGTGTTCTACCAACCCAGCACACTGTGCTATAGGATTTTCTTTCCCACCTTTCAGACTATGCTAGCTCCTTTTTTTAAAAAATAACTTCATTATTTTGCTGTATTAGATTTAGTAACTTTCCTCATCTATGAGGACATATATTCACTCAGCATATTTTATTTTTTGTCTTATGCACCCAGCAGACTCTGAACTAATTACTGCTTAGAAATGAGCGTACCAACTAGTCTTCAAAATATCCAAGGACTTTTTTGGTCAACCCACAATAGGGTCTTGGATTCTCACCTGAGTTTTGTCTGAATTATTTTTTTCAGAGGCTTTTCACAGCATCTAAATTCAATCTCATGCCAGCCATTAAGCACCTGTTTACTATTACACTGCGGCTTTACTATCACATGCCCTCGGCAGTTAAGGTGTTATCACATAGATACAAATAATACATGATTCTCAAAAGTAACAGCACAGAGTTAACTTAAGAGATAAGTTAACTTTATTAGTGAATTCTGGAGGAGCTTGCATATCCAACCAATATCCTGTATTGGTAAGTGCCACAACATAAAAAACTCCCAACCAAAATTATCTTTAAAGAATGTCCCCCCTGTACAGGGAACTAGCACAAAAGTAATAAATAACAAGCTTTAACAAACCTGCCTGGTTTCTCTGACTCAGACTATGGAAGCTTGTGATTTAAGATTCAGAAGTCCTGCTGAAAAACAAAGTGCCAAAAGCTGCTCCACACTGGGTGCTTGATCAGGATCTTCTAGGGTGCTCCAGCAGGATCTTCTAGGAAAAGATGAAAAACAAACCAATTTGCACGTGAGCACTTTTAAAACACCACTTGGAATTTGCTGCTTTACCAACTTACCTTTTGGATTACGCTCTGCAGCTGAAATAATTTGCAAAAAGACACAGAAATATTTGATGATATTGAAGAGATTGCAGTAGTAAGTTTTTCATATGGGAATAAATAATAACATAACTTAACTATATACCCCCGACATCTCTGGAAAGGGCTGGTTTAGAAATCATTAGGCAGAAAGACAAGTTCAAACTTAAAAAAATAACCTAAGTGGGGCAGGGAGAAGATTGATTGATGTATGCAGACAGGAGTTGTCCAACAGCACACCTACAATTACCAGTATACCTCTATATACAAATCAAGAAAAATGTGAGGAAGCTTAAAAGTCTGACTAACAAAATCCCTAGTGCATTCAAGTCATGTATTGCCTTTGGTGTACAAACATGTACTATAGACTAAAACACTAAACACGAGAGGGAACTGATGAAGAAAGCATTGTCTTCAGAGCCTGAGCCACAGAGCACCAAACACCTCTGCCAACTAACTTTGAAGCAGAGCCTGAGCCAACACTTCTATAAAAGCAGGGTGAGGACTGGAAACTTGTAGCATATGCTGCTATTTACATAACTAATTGTAGCATGCACAGTCAAAAAACAGCCTCTAGCTTTAGCATATACATGCAAAATAATTGATTTTATGTACAGAAAATTAGAAACTGTCAGAAACAAAGCCACTAGTAACAGCCATGAGGAAGAATTTAGACGCATCTCCTAGATTGCAGAGGCTAGTCTTCACACAGTTGTGTGGTTTACAGCTAGAATATAAATCTAGACAAGATTCAATGACAGCTGATACCCTATCCAAGCTTTCTGTAAAACTGACATACACCATAGTCTGATGGTGGAGACGCACAAGAAAAATTTTCCCAGTCTCAGATGAGCTGTGGTTTGTCATTGCAGATACTGTAATACAAGATGAAACTTTGCAAGGGATATTGCAAATATAATAATAATCTAATCTTACACAAAAAAATGGAGGAAAAATGTGATGGCATAGAATAAAAGTACTAGCCAAGTTGCTCCTAGGTATCTGATGAAAAATAGAAGGACACCAAGATGTGGAAAAATACAGAAGATGGACGAAAGCTGCATTATATTAGCTACTTTTCTGCGAAAAACAAAACAAACAAACAAAAAAAAAAATGCATAAAACTCAGGATTTCTCAGGCAAAACTATGCTTGTGTAACCCAGAAAAAATGTGTATTGGTTCTAGCATCTTCTCCTATTATTCAGAAATAACATTATTTGAGACAACATTTAACCCTATAGATTAAATCTATATTGGCTAGACATGACACACTTACTCTTGCAATTACAGAACAGACTAGAATTTGTTACAAGTTTAAATATTTTTATAAAAGAATAAATTTTAAGCAGGTTATTTTACGATATCCTCTGGCCAGTAGTCTTTTGGAAAATGGTGTTAAAATTGTAAAAAAAAAAAAAATTTTTTTTTTTAAAGATTAATAAAAGCTATGAAGAATCAAGCTTAGATCAGCAGAGGCCCCATAAATTATAATGTAACACCCATAAAACTAGGAGTTCACCTGTTACATGCTACTTAAGAAAAAAAACCAGAAACAGACACCCTGGTTATGCACCTACAAATGCAAAAAATATTTACATTGTAGATTCTTACAAAACGTGTCACGGTAAATGTTTTATATGAGTTAAACCCTTTAGAATCACAAGAAACTATACATAAATGTAAATTTAAAAGTTTGGGTACAAAAGAGAGCATGAATCTCATCCTCTTCATTAATCCTGAGCAAGGCTTTCCTTGTTTGAGTATCCTCCACAGAAGGAGTTAAAGGATAGAGCACTCGTCTACATGCTCAAGCTCTAAACAGAACAAGCCACGGAGCAGCCAGTGAAGTGCCCCCCCCCTCCAGTAAGGAAAAGGACGGAAGAGAGCAAGGCAGAGGCTGGAGCTCATGGGAAGCTTTGGAGATCTACCAGCGGAAGACACCAGAGGCTACTTGGGGACTACTGGTGTATTTGCATCACCTTGGAGCTCTGCTGTTTCGTCACCCAGGAATACAGCGATGCATGCATTATCCCAAACAACTCTCTGAGGGCAGGTTTCAGGTTATAGATAAGCTCATCTCATACCTACCTGTGACAGGTATCACCAGCTTCCTGCTGTCCTGCCTTTGCACCCACCAGCCTGGCAGCCTTTCCCATGCAATAGCACCATCACCATCCAAGTGACTTCAGAGAGCTGAACTGACAGCAAACCAACCCCCGTGAAAAGGGCTGGGTACACAGAACTACACTTAAAATCTCCTAGATCCTTATCCCGAGGCAGCTGTAGATATCAAAATAAAGTCAAAATTAAATATAATTACCGCTCAGCACAGTGTGTATTTAGCACAAGCGTTACCCTTGTCCCTCTATAGCTGGGAAATGTGACCACAGTGACAGAACTGCATTTTAATTACCAAGGGAAAAAAAACACCCCAAACCCCACAACAGATAACACTGCTAAAGCAAAACAGACTTAGGCCCTGATCCTGCAAAGGCTTACGTGCACGTACATGCTAAACTTTACACTGTCACAGGATGATTATTTGTGCTGTTTCTCCAGTTATAATGTATTTGGAAAATAAGCATATACTGCTAATGAACTACCATGGGGTTTGGCCTTTTAGGTTACATCTGTCTAAATGGCGTACAGGGAAATATATTCTTGAAGCAATCTTACATCCACATGTTGTTACAGCAAATTTTTATGTTAATTTTTAAAGGCCCATTTTTCATTTCTGTCATTGCACTTCACATTACTTTAGTTTACATCTACTTATACAAATGAATCAGTTTGCAATTAAAGATCAATTTTAAAATAATTTTCATTTATATCAATGATCAGAGAGAAGTTATAAGTGAACAATATATGGAAACACAACTGAAACTGAAATGTTTAAAAATACAATACTGAATGTTAACATCTGAGGGGTTTTATAGTATTTACACAAAGGAAAAAAAAAAAGAGCTACACTAGATAAGACTGCAAGTAACGTGAAAAAGATTTGGGCATTACAAAATCCCAGACACATATAAGAAGGACTGGAAATATCTCATTATTTTCCTTCCATTCAACTTCTGAACATTTCTCTTATATTAAAAGAATAGAGTTGGCCTAAATATTGCCCCTTGAAAGGGACAAATTCTTGTTTAACCCACACCAAGCAAACTGGTTTTGATTCATTTATGAAGACAATAAAAACATCAAAATCAACCTTGACAATAAGCAGAAATGAAGCTTCAATTATTCTTATAATCTAAACACAGGGAAATAAAAATGTAAGTACAGTAAGATATTAGTTGATGCTTTTATAATTAACACAGGAGAAACAAATATGTATATCAGATTAATACTTGGCCCTATTCATTCCATCAAACAGCACCTGCTTTGGATAGTATCTAAACCACAAGAGGAAACAATCCAATGATACAAAGCAGTATTGAACCACTGAAGCCAATGAAACAACGTAATTGTACACCAGCTGAGGATTTCATCCACAGTGTTCTGACCCCAACCCCACGACAAATACCAGTCCTCAATGAATATCTGAAATAAGAGCTCGATAATGAACCCAAGAATAAAATTATAAAAAGTGTGGAAATCATTTAGAACAGCAAGCACTGGAGATTTTTCAGTGAGATTTTCATCATTTCTAAACATGGGCGACTAAACCACTCGGAGACTTCTGAAAAATGCCCCTACCCCTCATCTCTTACACACGGTGGTTTCCATAGGAAATTCAGGAACTGTCAACAGAAAGCAAAACCTTTTACCTCTTTTTCAATACCTTGCATCTAATTCAGGTGACATGCTCCCTTCTCCTAATGCAAGAGTAAGCTGAGCTACCAGAAGAGAGCTTACACCAAGCTTAAAGTAATACCTATGTACAAAACCATCAAGCTTTAGAAGTATAGTGGTAAGGCGGTGGCAACGCGGGGAGAGGAGAGATGCTTTAAGGGTTTGCTGAAAGAGGATGTAGCATGGGCAGCAGTTACTGCTCTGCGTTATTGCACCGCAGATCTAATTTAGTAAAATGTAGGCACCGATCACAGAACAACAGGCATGACGGGAGGTGCTGCTGCCAGGCCCTCGAGTGGGATCCCCAGACGATACGGGGTGAGCACCGACTCTCCCCAGGGCCAGAGAGCAACCACCATATTTCCTCAGCGTCTCCAGCAGAAGGTCTATGGAAGACTGAGATGCGACAGTCTAGTTGTAGTCAACTCCCAATAAATAACGCCTCCCCTTCAGCAAACATTTCCACAAAGCTAAATAAGCTTTAACCAGGGTGTTGATCAATCACCAAAAGCATTTGTTAGCTTACATTTAAGATTTCAGTTTAATTCTCGGTGGGTGGGTGTCTCCGTCTAAACTAGGACACCTTTCAGCAACCTAAAATTTCTCTCAACTCAAAATACTGGTGTTGCTCTCTTACCCTTCAGTCCCAGACCAGTATTATCCGCTTGTGGATAAACAAAAGCAGTCAATGCGTAACTAAATATAATTCAAGGAAGAAGCCTACTTACAAAAATGAATTCCATTAGCACGGCCCATAGAAATTAAGATGTGACTTTTAGAAAGTTTAAATTATGTGTCAGTGTCATCACTTAGGGAAAAAAAAAAAAAAAAGGGAAAGGAAAAAAAAAAGAAATTACCCAAACAAGCCAAAAAAATATATTACAAATGATTGAAGTGGGAGCTTGTATGATGCGCTTTGGTAACTCATCAATGCAGTGTTTCTACTATATTAAAAAATCAAATTATTAAGTGTATTCTAAATCAGTCAGTCACTTCAAGGTACACGACTATCACAATTATTGAAAAAGGCCTTGATCCTGAAAACATTTATGTCTGTGAATTTTTAGACAAGTGAAGAGTCTTTGTAGGACTGACCTTTTACTTTACGTTGTTCACACATATGAACTTGCACGCACGATCAGAGACTAAGGCAGGAATACACATTTACAAGCTATCAACATTTTACCTAAAATGTCTCTTAAAACAGATTCAAAGTCATTACCAGCTGTTTCTTATTTAAAGCTTAAGAAATAAGTGCTTGCTAATATCAAATATAGTATAGTATAGATAGTTTTACATAGAAGTAATGCAGTTTTCATCCATTCTGACTTCAGTTAAAAAAAAAAAATTAAAATTGACCTAAAAAGTCAACTTAAGACCAACAAGATCATTCGTACTCGTATCAGTCCCTTAGTGTTAGAAATACTGCAACTATGAGAAATTGCAGTGATAACATGAATAAAACATCACAGATTTTATTGTGTAATGTATTTTATAAGGCCAAAAGTTACATCTAATCAGCAACGGCAGCCTTGGATCTTTAAGAATTAATGATTATTCTACATCTGTAAGAAGGAAAATATTACGTATGCTCAAAAATTCAAGAGTTATATATACATATATATTTGAACCAATATTTTTTTTTTCAGGTATACATATTTGAACAAATGGACAGCTTTCAAGTGATCACACTCTGAAATAAGCAGTGCTTTTGTTTGTGCATTCCCAGATTAATATGCATTCTGATAAATGCATGAAATGTTATCACTAAGCTGTGCGGCTCTCTAGACCTACCACAAATACATTACATCTCTTTAGCTGGAAAGAACGGGGTACTGAACGCAAACAGTCTGCTGCCTTCCATCTACTTATCACTCCACTATTTCAATTTTTTTTCTTTGACTTTGCCCCCATATCTTAGCAAGTGACACATTCCCCACTAGAGACCACATTCATAACAAGTTTTAATACTTGAAATGAAAACTTGTGTCCATTCTGCACAGAAACAGTACCTGGAAAGCATACTTTCATGCAAAATCCTTTTTTCTGCTTTTCCCAATACACACACACATTCTTTTTTTGTATCACAGCAATTTTAAAATTGTCCTATGTAATTTAAATAAGATTTCCAAAAACAGTAACCTTTTACAGGGATAAATCAGAGCATTTCCAGTTGACAAAGTAATTTGCAAGGGACATACAAAGCACCTGAAAACACAGACTGTGAAGAAAACCATTTTAACTGTAGCAACAGCACTCACTGCATAATGTTATAAGGAAAATTATGCAATTAGGTCTCTTATCAGACTTATGAAAATTCAGATTTATGCCAGTTGGGGGGGAAAAAAAAAAAAATCATTGTTCACCACATCTCCCTTGAGCACTACCTAGGGGAGGGGAGTGATGACCAGACAGCGAAAATTAAGAAGAACGTGTCCCACCTTACGCCTATTCTGCCAATCTGTCGCGGTTGTTCTTCTAGCTCCATAGGTTTACATGATTTTTTTTTCTAATTTTTTTTCTTTTTTTTTTTTTTTGCTGACAAGTAATACAAGACAGATTCTTGCCTTCTTAGGATCTTGCAATCTAGTTTAGACATAGCACGTCAAGTGGTGATGAAAGAAGGTTAGGGTGGGTTTGAAAAGATGAGGATTCCAACAGTAAACGATGCAGAGACATCAGTTTGGTAATGTACACATGTTTTGCATGATTCATTGGACCAAAATGGCCAAAGGAACTTAAAAAGCTGTCAAAGGCATCTTTACCTCTGACCTACCTAGTCATCCATCTGCTTCCTCATACTGTCAATCAAAACCCTCCCATCCTTATCACTATTCTATTACACACATTTTCCACAACCATTTCTCCTCCAGCTCTTAAAAAATATCTTAGCAAACATTTCAATCAGTCATTAAAAACCTTGTTAAAATATGCAATGTGTCATCAAATATGCATAGCGTACTTGTGCAAAATCTGCAGAGCGTAAATCACTGTATTACATTTGATATAGTATTAATGTGAAACATCGTAGAAAGTATTACCAATAAGAACTTTGAATTACTTTCTATGGATGGGAGCTTGATTTTGGGTTATATCAAATAAAGCGAAGAAAGGGGAACCGAATAGATTATTTTACACAATAATTGAATTAAAAGCCCGTTCAGCATGCCTAGAATGATAATACAAATTATACTTCATGTAAAATTCATGCAATTAGTTGCTGGTCTAACAAATTCATCCACGGGGTTTTGCTTCGACTAAACCGAGCGCGCTGCAAGTATATTATCGTTTACATACACCGGGTCAAAACCTGCATGTTCGATCCTAGGTGAACGCAAACATTTTAATGTGTCGGTAAACATACGTTTAGCAGATACACAGGTGCGCCTCTAATAATAATAATAATCTAAAAAACTGTAAGAGTAATAAAGTGACCTACCGACAGGAAATAGCCTTTTTTACTTCTGCAGCCCTCATCTCTTCCAACCTCTCGCAGAAATAGTTACGGAATTATCCTGTCGAAATAGTTATGGAATAACATTAACCACTCACGCACAGGGAAGGATTTTGTTCAGACCTGTCACGCGTTACGTGTTTATTCCAGACCCGCTGGAAATAAAACCCCGCACGCTCATTTCGGACAAGCGCTCTGCCCGAGGTGACCGCCCGGCTGGCGTTCCGGCGGGAGCCCCCCGCGCCCCGCCGCCGCAGCCGGGAGGCGGGCAGCAGCGGGCTCCCCGCGGGGCTCCCCGCCTGGGAACGCCGCCGCGCCTCGGCCCGCTCCCTTTGCCCTCTCGGGGGGCAACGCGGCGGGACAGGCAGCGCCAGGAGGGGCGGCTTTTGCTGCCCGAGAGCGGGGAACGAGGTCCGCCAACGTTTCACTTCTCAGAGCCTCGCTACGGGAGGAGGGGCCGGGAAGCCGCCGGAGGGGGCAGCCGGGGGCCCGCGGGCGGCGGAGGGGTGCGGGCGACGCGCGGGGGGGGGGACGCGGGCGGCGCCGCCGCGGCCTCCGCCGCTCGGTGCGAGGCGGCCGGGGAAGGGCGCGCACCCCCCGCCGCCCCGGCTGCCCGCGCTTCCCCGAGGGGTCCTCTGCCGCCGGACGGCCCGGGCCGCCCGCCCCTCACGGCGGGGCGGGGGGGTGGGGGCGGCACTGGCCCCCACGGCCCTTCTCCTGGCGGGGGCTCCCGCGGCCGCGCAGCCCCCACCGCCGCCCCGGGGGCGGCACCGTGAGCCCGACGGCCGCCGCGGGGCGGGCGCCGCTTCCCGCGGCGGCCGCGCGGCCCTTGCGCCCCTCCGCGCGTGTCACACGCCCACACCCCCCGCGCACCGGGCGCGTGGCCCAGCGCGGGCCGCTGCAGCCGGCGGAGGCGTTGGGTTCGCAGGGGCCCAGCTCAGGTAGAGGCCCCCACCTTGCCGGGGGAGGGGATGCAATTGGGATGCTCAGGCCCGCCGCGCCCCGTCAATACCGCGACAGGACAAAATCGGCGTGGCGGCTCCGCACCCGCGCTTACCCCGCCGAGGAATCGACTAAAACTGGCCTTTTAGCCCAAGCAGCAGTGCACCCCGACACACGCAGGTGCCCGGCGATGGCGCCTTTCCTAAGGCCCCCCGAGAGGTGATTTTTAAAGGGGGGGGGGGGGGGGAGAGCAGCATTCCCCCCCCCCCTCCAGAAGGTGGGCAGAGGCGGTGGCGCGGGAGTGGGGGCTCCTCCGCCGCTGCTCCGCTCCCGCGCAGCGGGGACGGCGGCTCCTTCGAAAGGGCAGCAGCCCCGGGAGGCCCGGCCGGGCCCCTTCCCCAGCACCGCGGGGCCTCCGCCGTCGCCCACCCCGGCAGGGCAGGCTGCGGGCGGGCAGCGCTGCGCCCCTCGCCTCTGCTCTGCCAGCAAAGGTGTCCCCGTGTCCCGTGTCCCCCCCCCCCGCCAGGCACCTCTCCCGCCTGCAAAACGCTGTCAGGGTTTTCAAACGTCAAAGACGGGGATAATTATAAGCCTCTCAAACCCGACGGGGTGTCATCTCCCTCTTTCTCCGACTGCAAAGCTCCACGCTTGGCCACTCGCTGTGCGGACTCCCCCCCCCCCCCAAAAAAAAGGCAACCGCTGGGCGAGGGGGCCGGCTCCGGCCGGGAGGGAGGGAGGGGAAGCGGCAGGACCCCCGCCCGGCAGCGGGGCCGGAGAGGGGCGAGCGGCCGCCAGCCGGTTCCCCTCGGCCTCGCCTCGCTTCGTACTTGCAAAACGGCGAAGTGCTCTCCGACACGACGTTAACGTTTTGCCAGGTTTATTTTACTTGTTATACACAGACGATACAAACGGGCAAAAACCGAAACATTTCTCAATGGAGCATGTACTGGTATAAATTATTCAGTTCCACAGACGTAACAGAACAAATATAAAAATCACAACATTCGATTTACAGAAGAGTCAAAAATATACACACGTTTATGACCCTGAATTTCTATTAGGAAATTTCCCCGTCGAGTGTAATCTAGACTGAATATTTAGCCTGATGCATATTTCAGTTTTTAATTTTTTTTCCATATAAAAATGCATTAATTGTATAGATTTGCTACTCAAAATTCGAAGACTTACTATTCTGCTTCGCCGGGGGGGGAGACCTGGAGGGATACAAGTTCTCCTTCATAATATAATAAGAGGTTTACAGGAAAGATCGCTCTTACTTTCGATGTGCATTGGATTCCCCAGGAAGTCAGATCTCGGTTAGCTACTTTATGAAAAAGTCAATTCCAAAACTAAATGCAGTAAAATATACAACTCACAATTCATCTTCACTGGACTACACTATGGTTACCAACAATTCAGTCGTCTATATCTTTTTTTTTTTTTTTTAGATTATTCATTACAAAGATTTACAGCAATATAAAGAAAGAGGGGAAAACTGCAAAGAAATTTGAAAAGAGTTTGTCAGCATATTTGGCACCTGCAGGGACCAGTAATGGATTTGGCACTTGGGGGCGGGGGGGAGGGGGGGGGGTAGGAATACCACAAAAATAATAATATTGCTGCTGTCGAGCTATTCCTTTTAAAGAAAAATACAGAGGCAGTTAATTTTGCTTTTGGAAGGCGTCATGCTACTTTAATCGACTTTCCTACGAGACATATTTCTGTTCTTTTGAAGGGAGAGCTGAGCTATTCCTTAGCTGTGTTAGCCCAGGGCACAGCGTAATTATTTCATGCGAGGAGTTGCAGAGAAAGTGAGAAACCCATTACTCGCTGCTACAGCTATGGACCACTCTACATTTCCAGAGGCATTTAGAAAGAGTGTTTACCCGGGGAGGGGCAGGAAGAAGAGGGAGCAAAAGGGGGAGGGTGGGGGTGGTAAAGAAATTTAAACAGGATCTAAGTTTTGTGACTTAACAATGAAAACAAAATTAAAAAATCCGAACAAATAAGGAAGAAACAGAACCCAAGAAAAGTAATCGGTTACAATAAATTAAATACTATGTACAGGCATTTCACAGGCTCTTTTTCCCCACCATTACTGTTATCCCCTAGTATCCATCCGTGGTAAAAGGAAGGAAGCGCTGTACGGTTTGAGAGAGTCTAAGCATCCTACTTATCAGTGGGTTTCGGAGCGGCGGTGCCCCCCGCGCCCCCGGGGCGCCGCCGGGCCGGGCCGGGCCGGGCCGGGCGGGGAGCGGCGGCAGCCGCGGCTCTGCCTCCCTGCCGGACCGGGCCGGGCCGGGCCGGGCCGGGCCGGGGGTACGGATGGGGCAGCTAGGGGCGGGGGTCAGTGCGCTAACGCGGAGGAGTTATTGTGCAAAAGGACGGCGGGGCCGGGCGGGCCGCGCCTAGCTGTGCGAGTAGAAGCCGTAGTAGCCGATGTCCTTGGCGCAGGTCTTTTCGCAGTCCCGCTGGGTGAGCACCTCGCTCTTGAGGGGCGAGGAGCTCTCGGACACCGGGGTGTCCGAGGGGGAGATCCGCCTCCTTTTGGCCTGCTCGTAAATCCCAGAATCGGTGGAGTCGATGGACTTAATGGACGACGGCGTCTCGATCCAGCTGGAATCGGACAAATCTTTGGGCTTGGAGTCCTCGGCGCCCGGCAAGGGGGACCGCTCGGGGGCCAGGCTCTCCGCCTCCTCCCCCAGGTAGGGGTTGCCGGCGGCCATGCGCGCCGCCGCCGCGCTGTTGGGCCAGCAGGAGAGCACGGAGCCCGACTTGCTGCAGTACTGCGGGGGGCTGCGGGCCCCCCAGCCCGAGGGGTCGGCGTAGTAGCCCAGCGGCCGCCCGGCGCAGCCGGCCGCCTGCAGCGGTAGCGCCTTGACGCCGGCGGCCGCGTAGGAAAGCAGCGTGGCGGCGTTGCCGGCGAAGTCGGTGGCCGTGTCGTAGGCGGAGGCGGCGAAATCGAGGCGGTTGTTGGCGGGGGCGACGAACCAGCGCTGAGGCGACGGGGCCCCCGGGTCCTCGGCTTGCTGTGGGGAGAGCAGCCCGTTGGTGTGGGGCACGCTGCGGTCGGCGCCGGGCCCCGGGCCGGCTCCTGCCCCGGGGTGGAAGCGGGACTTGGCGTAGTTACTCACGAACTGGTCCTGGAGGAAGGAGCCGGCCATGGCGTAGCGGGCCCCGGGCACGATCTGCGAGCGGGGCGAGTCGTTGGGGGAAGGCGTCAGCCGGTCCATGTCGCAGCCCGTGTAGATCCTGCCCAAGAGAAGGGGAGAGAGCTGGGTGTCCGCCGCCGCCCGGCGCCCTCCTGGGCGCGGCACCCGGCCGGCCGCAGCCCTCGGGGACGGACGGACGGACGGGACGGGACGGGACGGGACGGCGGCCGCCCCAGCCCTGCCCGGGGCCTAGCGCTCCTCTGCGGGCTCGGCCTCCGGCGCCAGGAGCGCCGAGGGCCTTAACGGGAGGCCGGGAGGGCGTGGGTGGAGGGAGGCGCGGAGAGCAGGTCTTTCGGGACCGGCTGGCCGTTCATTGCCGGAGCTGAGATCTCTTGCTCCGGCCAGAGCCCGGCACCCCAGCGGCGTCACATCCCGCGCGGTGACACGTTGACCCGTCCCGCCATATGCGCAACAGGCAACCCGGTCATTTGCCGCGAACAGCGTGAATGGCAGACTACGGAATTATATCGGCTGTTTAACACTTATTATTGGGAGTCGCAGACAAACCATCAACATTTTACCGAGTTTAAATTAAGCTAATCTTTAAACACCTACTGTAGGAAACGTAAAACCAGACACATCCAGTGTTCCCTGCGTGGCCTATATATAATTCTCCCATGCTGGGCTGCAATTTGCGATTATAAAAACTTTAATGGATGAATAACTACTATCTGTATTTAATTCAGGCTAAAACTGTGCTTTAATTAACCCTCCACGCCTCCTGGAATTTCTTATCCAAAATAAACTTGGCCCTTAAACAAATCCGACGTGCTAGACAACATTGAAGCTTCCCCCTCCCCCCGTCTCCTTTCAAGTGACGCCCTATAAAGTTTTTTTCCCATTAAAAAGAGAAAAGCACTTGCTGTTGGGGCGAAGGCCACGCAGCCTTTCTAAAGGCCGCACATCTTCAGAGCTCGCAGAAGAGTGGGCGGGCACGGCCGCCGCTCTCCGTGGCACCGGGGACCACCGTTCCCCTCCCGCCGGCGGCCCGGCTCCCCCGCCACAGCCCTCGCGACCCCCGCCCGTGGGGGAGAGCGGCCGCACCACGAGCATCTCGCCGAGGAGAGCCGGTGCTCGGCCCCGGGCCCCTCTCGCACTGGTTCAGGCCTCTGTGTCGTTTCCACCCCGGGACTGAAATCCCGCTGCCGGGGGATGCTGGACGGCTGGCGGAGCTGAAGGAGGCTTAAGCAGGCGCTGAAGGTACGCGCGGGCTTACGCGCTCCGAGGGAGGCCGCTCCCCGCCGCAGTTTCGGGAGGAAAGAGGAGGTTTCCCCTCCCAAAGCCGGAGCCCCGTCCCGCAGAGCCGGGCCTTGCAGCGGGGCGGGTGAGCTCCCAAGCCGCCCGCCCCCCCGGGCTTCTGGGCCGCCCTGTGCCCACCACCTCCCGCTGGCCCGGCCCGGGCAGGGGGGCGCCGGGCGGGCCGGACACCTGGCCGGGGAAAACCGCAGCCGCCAGCGGCTGCCGGGCCGGGATGTCCCCATTCGGCTCCCGAGGGCCGGGAAAGGCGGAGGGGGGGGGGGGGGGGTCGAGGGCTGGTGCGGCCCCCCCCGCCCCGAGCCGCACTCGGGGCGGTGCCAGGCGCAGCTCCCGCGGCGGGCACGGCCGGGTGGGTCGCACGGCTGAGCCTGGGAACAGGCGGACCCCGGGCCGACGGGCAGAGGTAGCGCGGGGGCAAACCGCGATTAAAACTTGGGAAGCTTTAGCTCCACCCAGAAGGAAGAGAGGGAAAGGAAAAAAAAAAAACCCAAAAAACAAACAACAACAACAACAAAAAAAACCCCAAAAAACCAACAAAACCAAAAAACCTCCAACCCCAGAGAAGAACAAAACTAGACCAAGAAATTTTCCTCCGGACACCGGCTCTGCGGACGCCGGGATCATGCAGAGACGGCGGGATGCTCGGGGACTGAGCCCGGGATGGTGGGGTGCTTCTTTCGGAGCCCTTACGCGCAAGTGAGAGGGGAACTTGGAAAGGGGCGCAAAGGTCCGTGCCAGGAGAAAAACCCAACCACACAACCCCGCTGCAAGTGCCAAAGCGAGATGCGGGCTCAGGTGCGGGCAGCGCGGCCCCGGGCGCGGAGGTGGCCGCAGGCTGTGCAGGGCTGCGCGGAGCCCAGCCGCAGGGACAGCCCCTCCGCGCCCGCGGCCCCGCCGGGGGAGCTTGCGGGTGCCTCCCTCCCGGAGGGCTCTGGAAAAGCCTGACATTACACGTTTCGGTGCGAAACGAAGCCAGCCCGCATCCTAAAGCTTCCCCCCTTTGCGATGTGTGCGCAGCCGGCAGAAGGGTAATAAAAATCCGCTTTACTTACGTGTCATAATTGTCTCGGAAGCCTTTTGCGAACGGGTTGTGGTCTATTTTCAGCTGTGTGATCTAGGGAAAGAGAAGATGAGAGCGCACGTTGTGAAAGCCTGAAAAACGTACCCTGCTACAGCCAACACATTTTTTAAAAGATCAGGCTTTACTCTAGTCGGTCCAGTTACCTTTAAAACGTGAAAAATAAAGCTTTGGCGTGCTTATGGGCATCACGGTGTAATTTTAAGGTTTATTTTGTTGTAAAAAGTACGGTAAAAATTAATATTTAACCCCATGTTTTGAGGCGTGTCAGTATTCCTACCGCATGGGTGTGAATACACTTAAATCCAGAAATTAGGTAATACGTACCGCAGAACGGTAGCTAGGAGTTTACATTCGCATCGAGAAAAATAATTAAAGCAAGAATGCGGACTGAACATATGTCATTTGAAAAAGGGGTCAGCAGTCTGCAGCAAAGCCAGACCACTCCGAAACGCAGCCAGGCATTAACGAGCTTTTAATTTGAGGAAGTTGCTCCGTCACCCCCGGCGCAATCAATGAGGTTGTTAATTGATCTTTGCAGACTCAAAGCTTAAGCTAACAGTTAACTGAGCTGTTTCCGACTGGAAGATAAACGCCCAGCTCCGGCCGGAGCGGCACCGCCGCCGGCAGGATTGCTGCCCGGCCCGGCGGGGGGGGGGAGTGCAGGGCCGCGGCGGGCGGCCGGCGCGGGGCTCCCGGGGCAAACGCGGAGCGGAGGGGGCGGCCGGGGCCGCCCTCGGGGCTCGCCAGCCTCGGCCAGGGCGGAATGGCACAAAGCGGGGAGGTAGGCAGCCCCGTGTGCCGGCGCCGGAGGACCGGGGCAGGGAGCGCAGCCGCCGGTCAGGGCCGGGCCGGGCTCTTCGGGGTGCCGAGCGGGGAGCTCGGGCGACCGCAAGCGGAATAAACTGGGGAAGTCTTTACATCGGTGTTCTGGTAGGCGGTGACTGCTATGAACTGGGTCTCGGGGAAGGTGAAGGTCTGCACTCTGCCCGGCTGGTTGGTGTCCTCCGTCCCGTCTTCGTTCACCTCCACCACATGCAAGCGGGGCTGGTACTTGTGGAGGGACTGCAAAACCACCATCTGTCAGGCAGAAGGAAAGGAGGGAGGGGGCCGCGGGAAGAGGAGGAAATTAGAGCGAGAAGGACGGGGAGAGCGATGCCCGCGGGCGGCGGGACACCCCCCCACCCTCCCCGGGACGACTGCGGGCTCCCCCGGCCACAGCGGGCAGCGGTGTCGGCCAGGGCAACGCGTTCGGGGTCGACGAGGCCCGTGGCAAAATAAACGGGAGGGCTTTTCCCCCCCTGCCCCCCTCTTATTTTCACCCAACGACGCGATCTGCAAAAATACACGTCCTTTCGGCAACGGCAGGATTTTGCCTGAAGCGTTAAAAACGAAGCCTGGCAGAGCGTCTGCGTTTCCCCCACTGACCTGCCCGTTGTTGTTTGATGCTCCTTTATTGTTTGTAAGTTTTAGTTTCCCAAAGGAGATTTCCTGGCGCATCCAGTGGGCTCCCGTGTTGGGGGAGTCGGGGTGCATGTACACCCGGTTTCCTAAGCAAAACAACAAAAAACACAACCACATCACAGTTCTCGCGTATACCCCGGTTCTGCCGCTGCAGCGGCACATGGGGTCGAAGGACCCCGTTAAAGTTAGCGGTATTTTACTGCCGAAACTCCTTTCATTTTGACCGCGAAGGATTAAAACAGCGTTTTCCGAACACCTTTTGCTTTCTCCTCCACCCTCCTTTTTTTTTTTTTTTTTAAAAAAAGCATCATTGGCCCATTCATTCTCGTTAAAGAAGTCGCCAGAGCCAGTCCACAAAGGCTTTAATTAATCATTCTCACCTACATATGTGTCGGGAAAAGTGTTAATTGGAGGAACTTGCCTTGTACATTGGTGTCCGCCTTGCCGCAAGGAACCCATTTGCCTCCCTGAAATCTCCAGTGGTTGGGATCCGCCAAAATTACATCCACAAAAATATTGTAGTGAGCCGTGGGGTCGAGACCAGAAATATTAAAACTTAGGAAAGGGAACATGCGCCTATAAAAAAGGAAAGGGAAAAAAAAAAAAAAAGGAAAGGAAAGAAGGAAAGCAAGCCACCGGCAGCGACAGGCACACGCGGAGGAACCAGCCCGTTGTGCTTTATCCTCACGGCTCCCCGGTAGCGACCGGGAAATAAAAATCAAAAGAAACTCCCTCCCCGAAACGTCGAGCTTTCCGCGGGGCAGGGGTGAGGGCAGCGGGCGCGGGGACCCGCGGGGAGGCAGGGAGGGCTGCCCCGGCGGGGACCGGCACCGGCGGGACCGGCACCGGCAGCGGCGCGCCCGGCGCCCGGCGCGGGGGCCCCGGCTGCGGGCGGGCGGCTCCCCCGGGGCGGCGGAGGCTCCGGGCGGCTCCCCCGGCGGAGCCCGGCGGCTCAGCCCCGACACCCGGCGAGGGTCCGCGCCGTGGCTTACCTCCCCTGCTTCGTGATGATCATCTCCGTCTGGTGCCGGTGAAATTTCAGCCAGAGTGGCCTGTTGCACAGGTAGACCTGAGCCTTGCCGGGAACTAGCCCCGGCTGGGTGGAGGAGAACTGGTAGAAAGGTGCCCCTTGGTAGGAATGGCCATACTGCTGGGGGTAAGGGTAGCCCGCCGTGGGGTAGCCTTGCGGAGAAGAGTTGGACAGGAGGCTGTTATAAGCTCCGTTGGTGATCACAGGATGGTGAGCCATGTAGCGGCTGGGGCTGGCGATGGAGAAGGCTGGGTGAGCAGGTCCATGCTGGCTGGGGTAAGGGAACATGGTACTAGGAGCAGAGGCAGCAGACTGGGGCTGGCTGGACTGAGAGAGCAGATAGCGATCTGCAGCAGATCCATCGAAACTGTGACGAAGCTCAGAGACCCCGTCCAAGACGGGAGAGAGTTTATTTCTCTGGACGTCCCCTGGTGTGTCCTTGGAGTCAGGAAAATTGTCTGTATCTGACTGATTCGTCATCCCCCTGGTAATTTTTTTCAAAGGTGAACTTCTCTCCAGGTTGTCAGTGGTCGAGATAATGGGATGATCATGCAAGGCAAGCTCAGATCCGCCTGCATGTGGGTAACTGCTGCTCACATTGAGAAATTTCTTGGAGAGCATGATAGAGGGAGAAAGACAATGCTCCAGCTGCATAGCTCTAGCACCACAGTAATAACCCTTCAGTCCCTGGATCTGAAAGGGCTCCTTAGTATCAGAAGCTAGACATCCTGGGACCCTCACTAGACAGAAAGCACTTCATCCACCAAATGCTTCCCAAACGTTTGATTTATTTTTTTTTTTTTTTTTTTTTTTTTCCTCCCTTCCCTGGGAGAAGAGATTGGCCAATTGACACTATGCAGCAATCAGGAAAGACTCACTTTTGATCTTGCTGCTTGTGGAGAGGATGAAACGGCTTCTGCCATTGGTTAACCGCTGACAGTAATTTAATTAGATAGACATTAATTAGGATAATCACCTGGCTCCTGGTCGCGACGATCATGGCAAATTGAAGGAGATGATTTTATTGTGAGATAGAAGGAAGGAGAAGGGGGAAGGGAAGAGTGTGTTTGCTGTAAGAGCTCATTATTATGTGACCTTTCCAGCATTTTTTTTTTTTTTTTTTTTACTACGGCTGGAAAATAAATCCAAAACCCTGCGATTCCCCAAATATTGCGCGCGTGTCCCCCCGCCTTTGTGTGTCAGGGAGGAGACGGGGTGCTGGGGGCTCCGGGGACCGGCTGCGCGGGGAGCGCCGGGCTGGGCGGCCGCTGCCCTCGGCTCACCTTCGCAATTTGCCTCCCCTTTCGGAGGGCGCAGCCCCTCTCCCCCAGCTCCTGTGAGCGACCCCCCACCGCCACCACCCCGCCGGCGCAACGCCCCCACCCCTTCCCACCCGTGCCTGCTTCGCGGGGGAAAATACACCCTCCGTCGACAGCGGCCGCGTATCATCTCTTTCAAGTTCTGAAATAATCATAAACCCCGCAGCCGAAGTGCCCTAATGTATCTGCCGCGATGTTTACGGGTTCTTTAGTAAATAAATATTTTATCTGGGAGCCGCGATGCCGGAGATTATCAGCAGAACGGCGCGGAAGGCATCCGGCTGCCCACCCGGCCCCGGATTCCTCTCCCCTCGATGCCTGCCTTCCCTCCGCGACGCGGTCCCGCCGGCCCCGCGGGGAGGGCAGAGACCCTGCCCAGCGCATCGCTCGTCAGCCGCCGCCGCGGCCCGGGCGGCAGGCTTAGGGCGGCGGCGGGGAAACCCAAACGCTGCGGCGGGAGCCGCCGGCCCAGCCGAGCCCCGGCCCCCGGGCGCTGCCGGAGAGCGGCCGGCGGCCCCGGGGCGGGCGCCGAGCGCCTTCGGGGAGGGGGGGGACTGCGGCCGCCCGCCGGGGACCCCCCGTTAGCGGGAGGGACCGGCCGGCGGGTCCCGCAGCGCGTCCGTCCGCTTGAGCCTCGGGCTAATGGAAAGCGGGACCCCCCGGGGCGTGAGGAGAGGCGCGGAGATGCGCCCGAAGAGTTCAGGGGACGCCCTCGCCCCCCCGCCCCGGGCAGGCATCAGCCTCAACCTCCCTCCCTAGGCAAGCTCGTGAGTTTTTTCAAGCACCGGCTTTTTGCCCGGGGAGGAGCTCTCCCGGTCCATTTTTCGTAGCATTTTCCCCTGCGCGGTTTGGACTTCAGGTATTTTACAAACCGCGTCTCTTTCCAGGTGACGGCAGCAGCCGGCTGCCAAGTCCTCTGCGTTAACTATCAGCCTGGACGATTGCATAATAAAACCAAGACCGGCGTATAATCATCTGAAGCCGGGCCGAAACTTTGCAGGCTCAAATCCAGAGATTAGGACCAGGATGACTTGTCAGACCGAGTATTTCAACGTTCTCAAATCCCACGGCCATTTATTTTGCTGTTGCTTAACCGTGAGCTAGTTCGGTTATTTGGTGCTTCACAGAAGCTGGCATACACTCTCTGCAAGGACATTATTCTAATAAAATAATTTATGAAGCAAAAAGCAAGCGGTTCACTGTTTTACTCGCCGTCAGGTGGTACAGCAAACGCAACTTTCCATACCACACCTTCTCCTTTCACTGCTAAGGAAATAGTTTTGTTACTGTAACTAATGTTTCCGACACTTGTTTCACCAGTGTGCTCACCCTTCCCTTTCTCTGCTTGAAACCAACAGAGAGGTAATGGACTTATATAGGCAGGAGATGGGTCGAAATGCAGATAAACCCTGGGAAACGCTGCCCTGCATTACGGAGCTACACCCATATAGATGCAGAGCTGCAATGAATTCAGTGGTATACTGCCAATCACATGGAAGTGCTAATATATGCCAAAAATCTTCAGTGCACAACTCCTAAACTGGTATAATAGGGGGATATGCAATGGCAGGTGGTGTTATAGAATTGTCATAGAAAGAAGGAGAGAGGTTTGCTAATACAATATGCCCGTCCTTCATGCTGACAGGTGACGAGGGGTCAAGCTGCTAATGAAGGTCTGCTCCGTTGCGGCTGGAGGCTCAGAAGGTGGCTGCTGGAAAACCTCTCTCTTCCTCCAAGATGGTATAGGAGCGGCTGCCTTTCAGGTTACTGCATGCACACATTCTTCCAAATCCTCTGTGTAGCTCCTAAAGCACTGGACAAAAATGAGGAACGATGCCCAAAAAACAGCCTTTTGATTATTCATGAAACAGTAAATGGAAAATTGTGCCTACAAGTCAAACTAAGGAGTAGCTAGAAAGCAGGGTGCCACAGAACAAGCTGATGCTACAGGAGATCTGCATCTCCAACAGACTCCCTTCAGCTACCCTCTGCAAGATGTACATTTGTCAAAATTAATTTAGAATATGCAAGACTCACTGGTTTGTCTCCCTGCTTACACCGGCCTTTCACACATGTATACGCTGCAGCACTGCAATAGCTTCTCTCCTGTTCTGCAGTGCCATGTTACCCACGACCTGCCAAACTATGTTTCCCTCGTGGTGTCACACGCGCGCGCGTGGGAGCAGATAGCGGCAGGGATGCAGAGCCCCACTGGCAGATGAGCCCCGGGGCAGGTCCCCCGATCTCCCTGCGGTGCACACATCGGACAACGGCAAGGCCCAGATACAGCCTTCCTTGATGATACGCAGGTTTTTGGTGCCAACCGCCAGAAAGCACTTCCATTTAACTATATGCAGGCAAATGTGGTTTGGTACATCTCCATTTTCCCAGTCTGATATTCTACTGCCTACTGTGGGGGCAGAGGGAAGGCCATAAGGAGGGCAGCTGCAAAAATCTGCATGTTTCCCACTGAAGTAAGCGCATGCTAAATATACTTAGAGAGAGTTATTCTAAAATAGTAAATTAAAAGGCCTAAATAAGACATTTCAAACAAAAGAAAAACCTTTGAATGGTAAAGAATAAATAAATAGAAAAATACTGGGCACAAAGTAGAAAATAGACAATTTTATGGGCTATTTCTTTACTATGCAAGAAGTAAAATAAATTTAAAAAATCATCTCCAACACAAAAAGATGCATCTGGTTTTAAAATATTTGCCTGCCACAATTGTTGCCATTTATTTAAAAAAACCAACCCCAGTAAACAAAATATTGTGAGTGACACAGAAACAGAACACTTCTGCCCAGGCAAAAAAAAAAAAAAAAAACAAAAAAAAACAATCAGCCTAAGTACCATCCAATGCTTAAAAACCAACCAAACAAAAAAGCCCAACCAGCCCTCTGCCCAAAATCCAAAGTCACTCCCCAAACCCAGTTATTTGGCTTTGCCTGCTTAAAACCAAGCAGCCAACCCACCTGCCTTCCTGTGAGTGTTTCCCTCTCTAGTCAGTGGAAACGGTTTTAAATGTCATATTCCAGTTGGGACTCTTTCCATATATTTATGTATATGGACATCTCATGTACGTTCTCCTTCACAGGAGGGAGGGTTCACGTAACCTAGAACAGCCTCTATCACTTTAATGTTTATTCTCAGAATACTGCTATTTATGACACCACTTGTGAGAGTTGTGTGATTCAGTTATCAGCATAACTGAATTCATTTTCTTAAGGTCAGTTGTCTTCTGTGGATATTAGGGTTTGAATAATATTGAAAGGGAGCTGGCAGGGGAATTTTCAGCATTTTTGTTTTTGTACATCCTCAGAATTCAGCATGACTACAAATTTTTTTTTTTTTTTTTAATCTCAATGAGAGTATCTGGTAATCAATGGGAGCCAAATTTCATCAGAGAATTTTTGCTGTCCTAGAAATTAATATCTCAGTAGTTTTACAGTGGGTAGAAATAAACCTTTACCAACACTTTTCCTCCACCGTTAATTCCCGCTGTCCTTTCTCAAAAAAGGCCTTCCAGAACTTAAGACAGGTTTGTAAATGTATTTTTATTATGTTGCAACAATCAAAATATATATGTACCACTGATTTTTCCCCCAGATATTAAATGAAAATGTAATACATTTTTGCCCACACTGTGTTCTTGAATGCTTTGGAATCTGTGAAGACCCTGACATAAAGAAACTGAAGCAACTGCACAATTAGAGACTGAAAGGTGTTATAGTGCGGCACTTACATTGCAAATGAAGTCAGATGTCTGTGTTTAATCAAATATAGCCTCAACAGTCTCTGTTTTGTGAGTATTAGAAACAATAAACAAATATACACAGAAAGCATCACAAATAGTAAATCGGTTATTTAAATACAACTGTATCCAACATAGCAGCTAAACACTGGACAATGTTTGAGGTCATCAGCACATCCACATGCTCTTCTAAATGACGTTTGGGGTCCTGAAATACAAAGGATGCCATGAGAGAAATGACTGAAACATGTCTGAAGGACTTCATTTACTTCAGGTCTATTTAAGATGACTGTGAGTTAAGGAACACAGGCCAGTAATACTCCTAAATTTTCCATTCTAACAAGACCTCACAAAAGACTGAATTTCCATGAATAAGATTGTATTAGTCCATACTATCACTCAGAATCTAAGTTGAGGATAAGAAGTAAATTTCTATCCAGCATCTGAAGAATAACCATGACAGCTATGAGTTTCAAGGACAACACACAGTATGTGGAATTTACTATACATCTCACTAAGGCCAATATTTTAATCTTAGTTCTGGTACATTGCAATTTGTTTTCAGATCTTTGTAGAAATGTGTGTTCTAATCTTGTAAAGACTCAAGCATGATCTAACACAGTCTTTGAATAGTTGTGTTGACTGCAAGAAAATTAGCATATTTATACCCATAAAAAATGAAAAAATGCACAATGCTATGTTCAAATGTTCTGAAAAACTGAATGTTAAGCCTGAGCAGTGTTCTGAAAATACACATCCCCACACACTATTACTCAAATGATGTGGGCATTTGTGGGCATCTGCATAGAACAATAAGATTATTTCTGGTTGAAAACCATACTCATGCACTTCTTCAGTTTCAGAACTGAGATTAAATAATTAATCTCCAAATACTGCAAAATTATCAGGCATATTTGAAAGACCCTCTAAACTTTATTGTAGTGTTATTGTAGCATTCTTGTGTGTAAAGAAACTAAAATATGGAAGACAAGCATGTGTGAGATTTTTACCTTTTTTTTAATAGAATTATTGTCAAAATCTAATGAACCCATCTAAGTTTACATAAAATTGTACCAGAAAAATCTTTAAGCTATCCTTCTTAAATAACTAGTTTTCAAAGATCATACAGTTCTCCAATATTCTCTCTGTTCCTAGCAAATTATGCAACCTAATAACATAATATCCCTATTGTGAGCAGCTGTTTGTCTACAAAGCTTTTTATATAAATTGCATAAAAACACCACATGGAAATTACTTAACAACCATTTTGTAATTTAAAGAAAACTTAATTTTATCAGGAAAAAATTTATTTTCTTTTTAAAGAATTGTATCAAAATAGATTTTTTTTCTTCACATATGTGTAATGATTTAAACAACTAGTGAAGCTCTAGTTCTGTTTGAGATCACATCACAACCGTTAAAATACAACCCTTCTTACATGTTTTATTTTATATATGTATTTATGTATGTGTAGGTGTGCATAAACTCCATTGTTCTGAATGCTACAGAAATACATGAGTGACTGAACAACGGTGCAGATGTGTTATGACATAGCTGCTAGAAGCTGACACATAAGAGCAATCCAGAATCCTTTAAATTCTTCTACTGCTAGTAGCAATACAATAAATACTGGTTCTTTAAGGACACAGTGGATATTTTTAAAGCTATTTCTTGTTTCCACTGCCCTTTCTGAATTTGAACACAACCTCTTACAAACTTGTTTTGCTCTCCTTTCCCTCACCAAAGCACCTTTTCTCAACCTTTATGCTGAAATCAAACATAGAAATAGTTTTCCGTTAAGTCTTCTATAAAGACATTATATCCTGACATTGCAAAGGGATAGAATGAATTGAGTGGGTGTTTTCAGTTTCAGCTATGGCACTAAACTGTCTTCCTTTAACAGCAATACAAAGCAACGCAGCTTACTTGCATACATATGTATTGGGGCTAAGCACTGACAGTGTGTTCATGAACTGAGGATAGGGGTGAGCTGGCTCTTTAGCCATGACAATGGATAAACAACACTCCCACATTTTTTCAATTATTACTATTTTTTAAAAGTCTCAACAGTTTTGGCCTCTCTAACAGACTTGGATATCTTTATGCCTCTTCTTGGAAAGAAATTAGAAAAGGAAAAAAAAAACCCAAACCAAAACAAACCTACCAAGTCTCAACACCGCTCCTCAGCATGTAATACAAACGCATGTAGAACACGACTTGCAGATATTCTGCCAATTACCTATAGTCAAAAGCTTTGTTCCTTATACAACAATCTTCAACAAAAATAAATTCATTATTTGGAGCGTAGAGAATATCTTGCACATAGAACTAAAATCACCTACGCACACATAAAAGAATTAATATTTAGAATGAACGAAGCATATCATTCCACCTCACTCTAATTCATCACACCTCACCTGCTTGCCAACATTTTTTATTGCCAGCTGTTCAGGTGTCATCTTATCTTCTTCTTCAACAGCCTGTGAAAGAAACACAGAAAAGGTCAGTGTTTCAGAATTCATTTACTTTTTCCCCAAGCCACAAGATCCTCAAAATATAATTCTCTTTCTCAAAAAAAAAAAAAAAAAAAAAAAAAAAAAAAAAAAAAAAAAAAAAAATCAAACAGCAACACATTTCAGAAAGTCAAAAGGAAAGGTACTTCAGCTTTTCAGCAGACGTAGGTTTAATTACTAAGTGTTAGTGCAAAAGATCAAGGCAAATACTCATGAATGGTTTTATTGTCAGATATTCACAAAACTGTTTTTAAGCAAAAATCTTAAATGAGCGATATCAACAGTTAAAGATAGTTGAAGATAATTAAACTAGTAAAGCAGAACCAAAAATAATGTTACCTAGATTGTTTCAACTACTGGAGGTTTGATCTCAATAAATTTTTATACTGTTTAAAGTCACTTATTTTAATACATTTTTATAATGTTCCTTTGCCTGCAAACATGGTGTCTTTATAAAGTAAATCTACTAACTTAACTAGTGAATGTAATACTGAATTTTGTTTTTAAGCACTTCTAGGAAGTTAAAAAAATAGCACTCATCAAGAATGACTGACATGCTTACTACTGACAGAGTGCTTGTTGAGATCTAGTATTTATAAAAAATATTTCTAAGTCTAAGTGTCAGTATTAAAACAGTACGAATAACTGATTCCTCTTTCTTACAACACCAATAATAATTTTTTTATCTAAAAAGAACATTGAATGGGCTCCAGAAGGTGTTCTAAATACTTACTATCTATCTACTGGAATGATACAGGTAAATAACCTTTATTCTGCTATACTGGTCAAGTAGTCCTTGACTGAAGGAATAAAGAATACAGTCAACTGCTTATTTTGATCTACAGGAATCTTATATTCTCTTCACTAAGTAAAAATACAAAATTAATGTGATTACTCACATTTCAAAGCAAAACGTGTAATTAAACACTTTGCTACTTTAGGGCAAAAAGTCAGGTGGCAAAGCCTGAAAAGCTAATAGCCAACTTCACATAGAAATGATACATAGTTGACTAATAAGAATCACAGTCTCCACAAGGCCATTAAAGCCACACTTGTACCTAATTTAACCCAATGCCAAGAAACTCTTTGCTGAAAACAGATTATACAAATCAAATAACCACTAAGGTCCAAAAGAGTTCCTGCAACAATTGTTTTGTTCTTACAGTCTAGTCCTTTACAAGTCATTCTGAATAAAGCTTGTGATAATCAGCTTCTGAAATTAAGTAATAAATTTCTTCACTTCATAAACACAGCTACAGTTATACTATCATTATGGGATATGAATACCTTGTTATAATTCTTGGCTAATTCTAACATCTCCTTCACTACTGTTTCATTGAGTTTGCAATGTTCACTGTAGTCCTGAAGTGTCAAACCTTCCATCCAACTCTTCTTATGCAAATTTAGCAACATCTGCAAAACAAAACCTCTTCAGAGCATTCATCATAAAATACATTCAAAATACTATGAAGACCTCTTTGACAGAAAAACAATTTTTAATAGTAAGAACGTAATAAAAAATTATTGATCTTACAATGTTTAAATACAGGAAATACAATAATCAACTATTCTGCTAGAGCAGATGACAGATTTTGCATAAATTTTTAAAGATCAAACTTCTTGAACCCTAAATATGAAAATGCGGCATGGAAACCAGGATCGCATTTACTTTGACAGGAATACTTAGGTTTTTCTTACATAATTTTTTATTTTTGCTGTAGGTCAAGAATGCACAATTGCATTGTAGGAGAGCTAACAGAAAGGTGACTATTTTAGCTGCCAAATAAGGAACGGTTGAAGCTTCTGTCCTCTGATGAAGTTGAAAAATATTTTAATGCTTGGGTTAAATGTATGAAGTAGTTATTTAGGCTTCACTGATTGTCCTGAACTGTATGCAAGCAGGTGCCACAGTTGTGATGAAGTGAACTTCAAAAGCAACTAAAGCATGACTTGCATGTGCATCCTCCTACAAAGTAAACAGCCCTAAAAACATGATAAAGTGATGCAGAGTTTTGATGCTGATAAATGCCAGGACTACTAGAAACATCTGAAATGTTTTACTTGACACTCTGATGTCATTCTTGAAAGAGTGAAGGAATAGCTACAATGACAATTTCCTGATTTTCATGAATAAAGAAAGCGTATTTTGTGGCTCTCCTGCACACTTGAGGACTGTAGGGAGGACCCTTTCAGCAGTTTCAGCTTGCCCTCAATTTGCAAACATTTGCTACAGATATCTTTGAGAACCCATAAGCCCTGTAATTGCTATCACCTGAATAAAAGTGCCTGTTTCATCCTAAGTACAGCTTCCAAAGAAACCTAGCTTTGGAACATATGAACTGAGTGGAAAGTTTGTGTCATAATTTGTATTAGCAAGATCTCAGTTACTGACAGAAGGAATTGTAGCCAAACTGCATATGGACACTTTAGCTAGGATATCTGGATTTTAAAATTATGGTTTGGTGTGATGGGCTCCTCATCTAATACGTTAAGCATATACTCTTCTTACTACAGATGGAGATAACAGATCACCACCAGCACGAGGGGGTTTGAGATATGTA
Organism: Aquila chrysaetos chrysaetos; assembly: GCF_900496995.4. Taxonomy (NCBI): domain Eukaryota; kingdom Metazoa; phylum Chordata; class Aves; order Accipitriformes; family Accipitridae; genus Aquila; species Aquila chrysaetos. Next base: position 34,757,449 of record NC_044009.1, read on the forward strand.
TGAACCTGCCTTGTGAAAGATGTGTGGAGATAGTTGCTGCCTCACAGATTAAAGTTTCCCTAACTTGGTCAAGATTATTCTCCTACTTGCAAAGGTAATAACTTACATATGTGAAGCCATTAAAGAAAATACACACTTGGAACTTCAGAAAAGGCTGGATTGGCCACACTGTTGTATTTGAATGGAAACAATAACCTCCAGAAGCTTGACGGACACTTCCTGAGAGCTGGTTTTGTTGAATCAGCTACTCTTTTCAGTAACAGTGAGGTCTTGAAAGTCTGATACCATCCTAAAAAGGGTTGTGCATTTCACAAATTCTTTTCAACTCCCTGATTTGCATGCATATTCTTCTGTTAATCAGAACTGGGGTTTTTTTATTACTTCTAGCCCTGTAAGAAGTCAAAATTAAGTGAGAAAACTATTCTGACTATTTAATCATGAACTCCAACTCTGACATCAATTTATAACCCTAACAAGGCCATGAACATACACAGGCATAACTGAGGACAAAATTTGTCTTTTTCAATTTCTGTAGCTGATAAATGAGCTTGCTTGTTTTTTTCTGTTTGTTTTTCTGGTTGAGACTGTCAAGCTAGATTTTACTTGCAACTGAGGAAGTTTGATACAAAAGTAACTGACAATACTTGGTGTCAGTAACTGAACAATATTTTTTCTGTAAATGCAGGACATCACTACTTCCTGATACTCAGTGAAGTTTTGGGGAGCTCCATTCATACCAACTGGAAGCACCTTCTGTCAATGTGATTATAGCCAATAAAACCCCTGAGATTCATTGGTTACATATTTTCCAAAACAGAATTATAGTCTTCTAGCTTCAGAAATTCCAGTCTGTGAAAACCTAAGGCAGCTAGTATATATTTCAGCTTCATCACTGAAAACTTGAAACTTTGCACAAACCTGTTAAATGCAGAGAACAGCATGAGGACTTTCCATAAAGCACGTAGACTGAAATATTGTCAAACTATTTATATGAATATTAGAATGTGGTTTCGGAAGGTTTCATCATCATGACTACACATCTAAGTGCTTTCTGGAAGAGAAGCCATCTACTCCAGAAGAGTTAAAACAACTATTGAAAGTATCAGCAGTTGCAATCAGAATATTGTCACAAATGTTAAATAGTTTCTATAGTGTTTTTTGTCCTCTGAATAAAAGCTAAAACAATTACCTTTTGTTCTAGTTCATTCTTTCTGTAGTTGATGGTGATGGAATAGTAGTGTCTGTTTAGTCCATGAATTAGTGCCTGTAAAATTCAGGGAAAAGTTTGCATAAAAATTACCCACCACTGAAATGAAGAAATATTAGAAGGGAAGAGTTCATTTAAATACAGCCATCTTCAAACATCACTTAAATAAAAGAAAAAACACAAAGAAACAATACACAGAGACTGTAACTAGGTATCAAGTAAATATACCTGTTCCTATTTCTCTTTCAGCATTCGTTAACTGACAGTTATACTTTCTATTTCTAAACCACGGATTTTTTCACACAATAACAGCTATCATAGGAAAAAGTGGTAACTGCCTGCAAACATTTGACCGATACATATGCACAGACATATTTCTCTCAAATCCTTCCTCTCAATAAATTTGGTTATCACTTCTCTTAAAATATAAGGCTCTTGGTTACAAAAAAAAGAAAGTTGGCCATCTATTTATTTGCAACCACTGCCAACATTCCCAAGTTCATTCTCCAAGGTACAATACAAAGACAGAGTAGCTGAAGCAGTGATTAAACACATCAAGTATCAGTTAGACAATGTGCATCAAATTAACCTTGGATATTAAAGCTAATTTTCTTTTTTAACTTTAAATGAAAAAAAGCCTCTCTCATTTATAATTATGCCCTTTGCAAATTTGTCCTTAAACGTGTACATCACAATTTGATCAACTGAGATTAGGTTAAGTGACACCTATATGCATGTATCTTCTATTTTGCTTATGTGCATTACAGAATTTTTTTTTTTTTTTTTACATTTATGACTTAAGGGTGAGTTGGATTAATATTTGGGAGGTGTGGGGGTTAAGAAAATTCTGTGATAAATCCTCATCGCAACTAAAATCATCTCTTTTTCAAATAAAATTTTACATATGAAGTATACATTTAGAAATGAGATATGATAAATCATACATAAAATATGCAGAATTAGTGGTAAATATTTCTTGTGTTTCAATCATTCCACCTATTTATGTTTAAATATATTCTTTACTGCTATGTAGAATGAATGTGTATTTGCATCTTATGCAACTTAATATTTCAGCATTCCAAAATTATCTGTATGAAAGCTGAAAATGTTCTCATACATACATTTTAAACAGATTTCTTTTGCAAACACATATACAAAGATACAAAACTGCTTGAATGGTTACATTTATAAGAACCAGCAGTTACAGATAACCATTGCTTATGCCACTTACTATAATTAAAATCACAAAATACAGGTTTTATCATCAATAAAGTAATTTATGGTTGAAACTATTAGCAGTAAGTAGTTTCCACTGCTATTTTCTTATCCCACTCAAAATGACTGCATATGAGGTTTTGGGGTTTCTGTTTAAACTCAGTTGTAGATATTTAGGGAGTTTTCTAAAGCTCCTGAAATTTGACAAACAACTTTGCCTTCCCCCACTATCCTCTCTCTTTCCTCTCCCCTTCCGAAACCACTCCTTAGAAGAGTAGACAAATGTGAAAGGTAAACAACTGTTCCAATTCAAACCTGAACAGTAGTTGTAGTTTAGCCACTGCAACAGGTTAGATTAAAACCCATAAAACACTTTAAAGCAAAGCTTGTTCTTTGTGTGTTTTGTTTGAAATGGAAACCACCATTCCGACAAGGCTTACAAATTAGATGCACAAAGAGCAAGTAAAAAAGCTGTTGATAAGGGAACACAAGAAAAACCACAAAAAAAGGAACGAAGTCAAGCCACACACTATTCTTATTCCTGAGATTTTAAGGAATGTCTTAAAATCCCTGCTTCTAGCCCAGCTGAAATCAATATTTAAGTTTGCTGCTGAGCTCAACTGGGTCAGAATTTTATTCATGACCTTAGAATAAAAGCAGAACAACACTGCAAGAGTCCTTCCAGTTTTAAGAACAGAGTATCATTTTAAACTATGATTTTTAGCTTAACGGTGACATTTGTAACAGCTCACTGTCAACTTGCAAAAAACCAACACAAACAAAAAATACCCACTCTAGCAACAGAAACCCAGAACTCCCATGGCCAAAATACACCACGCTGTAGTGACAGTGACCTTAAAATAATGAAGTTGAACAATACTACCAGGGTTTACAAGGGAGATCATTACACACGGTCCAGAAAAGCCAGTTAGAAAAGCCCTGAAACATGCAAGCACGGGCTCGCCTATATCCAATCAAGAGTATTAGCTGCTTATTTCATACTCATTATAGTTCACAGTTTTTACCAATTCAAAAATCAGAAGTAAAACACAACAACCTCCTGAAGCAGACACTCTTTAATTGTCTGATTTTTTTTTGGCTAGCATTTTTATAAATAGTAAAGGATTTCAATGCATTAGTAATAAAAAACAACTGATCTTTTGAAAGATAGGGGCATGGTGATCTAGTAACTCCCAAAGGACAGCTCTCTTACAGCAGAAGTTTATCTAGCAAATATTACTTTTATTGTTCAAGTAACGGATCAAAAGAGCAGGAAGTAGGCTTCATAGTTGCAAGTACACATGCCTTTTAGAATGCATAGTAATGGAAAAAAGTTTTCTGGAGAGAAAAAAGGCAAAAACATTGAGGCAGAAGAATGACACAGATAAAAGCATTAATCACTCCAGAGGATACTTGTTTCAGGACAGAAGCTATTTCTCAAAATAAAGGTTTGTTTCACTGAAGTCCAACATTTTTGTCTTACTAGTGAAAGTCAACTTCAGAAATCAAACTCTGAACATTTAAATTTCACAAATGCTTGCAAAGAAATGTAAGACAACATACTCAAAAGAAACATTACATTCGAAGTGAAGCAAACATCCTATTTATCCACTGAATCTCCTATTCCACAATTTCTTCAGCAAATTACTGCATTACATAAAAATCAGAGATTAATTATTTAAGACACAATACAAGGTTAAATCTAGATTACATATTAGGCAAGAACCTATATAAGCATACAGTAGAAAGACAAGATTATTAAGGAAGAGGGAACTTTTTCCATAATTTGCTTCAGAATATTTATCTTTAGGAAAGGTGAGAGGTTAAGAAGCAGCAGTTTTTAAGTTGCAGTACTGAAAACAGTACCTATCTTGCATCACATGGTATGTCATCAATTGTCACTTTTAAAAGTTTGCATTTCCATAAATCTGTACTTCAACCTTTGCAGTACATACTTACACATGCATTCACACTTAGGTCGTTAATTTAGGGCTCAATTTTAAACCCTTCACATATATAACTCCATTGATGAATCACATCAATTATAAATGCATGCAGAAAAATGCTACAGAGAGAACAATAAACAATTTGTAGCTTACTGGTTTTAGGTACCTTTCCCCAAAATTGCTGAATAAATCTTGCAATTTACAGGACTATCAACACTGGGTTTACCTGGATAGATGGCTTGTTTAAGTGACCCAGATTCGAAGTTGTTTGTCTTGGTTCATGTCCCAAGACCATCATATTAGCATTGATCAACCTGAAGGCATCAATAACAACCTGTAAAAACAAGATGTCAAGTCAATTCTTTTTAGACAATGCAACTAATAGTGCCAAGCAACAGTGGACAAGGCACAATCAACTCTCATCTGTTTTTGGCCTTTATCCAGAAAATCATTTAATTATAATATTAATAAAAAAGAGCCTCCTGCTGGCTATGCTATCAGCACACTACACTACCTTGTATTGTAAGGTGACACCAATTATTACCTTTTGCGTGGAGCTGTAATTCTTATATACGTGATATCATCATATAACATTGAATTTTTACGTACGCTTACTCTAAGCTTCAAAGGTATGCATATATTTGTCACCTAAATCTTATCCAATCAAAATGAATGACAGAGAGAGACTAAAACTGAAAGTGAGCACAAGCTAAGGGACTAAGTCTAAAGCCCAGTCCTGTCACATCAATTATACTACCACAATACTTGAAATGACAACAAAATTATAGCCAGCAAGGAACTTGCCCCATGTATTCCCTTCTAGTCAGATGCTTTTTGCTTCTTGTGACTACGAAAGGGTCTATAAACTGTCTGATGGATTAAAAAGTCCTTGTCAGTGTCATGCTCAGGAGTACAAAATAGAGTAAAAGAAAACCAAGGTCATTTATGATTTAAAGGTACACGGTAGGTAGTATTCAGTGCTATTTCATTGCAAATAAAGTAAAACCATCACTGATTTTTATTCTGTCCTGTTCTGAATTTGTCTATGAAAAATCTTTGGAAATACGACTTCATGGCCCCATACAATAAAACCCTCACCCCTATCCAATGCCTCTGTGAGGTGAAACAGAACTGAAAACATACCAACAATACACTCAAACTCAGTCTTACTGGGTACTCTCCATTACAGATTTGTAATTGTAAGATGAGATTTCTCATTTAGGCCCCAGTCTCAACTGGACCAGTGCATGTACAGCCTTGTACATCCACAGAAACAGTACCAGGCATACTTTACAGGCATCGTGTCTGCATATGTTTGAAGAGTTCTTGTAGTTCATTGAACTAAATAGTTTAAATCTCCTTTTAACAGCTTTTCTACAACGTTTTTTATTCCATTCCTCTCCATACTATGGGTTGGACAACAGATGCATTTATATGGCTGCTTTGATATTTTGAGGCATTAGACCTGAACCAAATCTTTTATGTTGAACAAAAAAGAAATCAACCACTGTCACTGCAAGTCTGCAGAGAAAGCAGCATCGAGTCTCCCACCTTGTTCTAGTACTTTCCTCTCCATTTACACAAATATTAATAACTAAATACATATGCAATTTATTAGGAGCACTTTATAAATATTGAGGTTATTCATGTGGAAATAAAATTAATTGGCAAGTATTTATAACAAAGAAAAATTATCAAAGTGTAAAACGGAAAAAGTTTAATAACTTATCACCTGCTGTATTTACTTTTGAGACCCAACTATTTCAGTTGTGTTGAGTGACTCAGTGCCACTAAGGGCTGTTGCCTGGACTCTCTGCTGACTGGCCAGATCCTATGTCAAGTCTTAAAACTGCATGCAGAAAACGTACAAAAAAATCTTCTTTATTAAAAATGTTAGGTTGTGACCCAATTAAAGTCAGTTAACAGTGACAATTTTTTCTGAACAATAATAAAAACAAAACACATTTCAGATTTAATATGCAGCAGAAGCATGCCATCTGATACTAATGCTACAAAAAAGGAATTAAATTTTAAAAAGCGTAATTCTCAAGAAGATCTGAAACAGTTTCCATATATACATTCTTTGTAGTAACAAACAAAATAACTTTTTTTTTTCCTTTTTTATCACTATTAGATTTTTCTTTATCTCAAAACACTTGACAAGCTTTTGTGTATATCTCTCTGTGCTCCATTTCAACCAGATGCTCTAATTTATGCACACCTGGAAATGCCCAACCGTAACAAACAGGCAGTATAAATTTAAAACTCAAGCAAAGCAAAAAAATTCCACACCACAGGTTCTTCAAAGACTAGCTAGATAAGGGGAAAAAAATCCAAGCAAGTAAAAATTTACCCTGAGGAGCAAGAAACATGAACTTGGCAGTATACTATAATCACAAGGAGCTGCTTTATAACTTACTAACAGCCATGCTTCTAGATTTGAATTTAAATGAGAACTTCACTAGCCAATGTTGAGCTTATCGAAGAACAAATGGCATTGTCCAGCATGGATTTGTTTTGGGACTTGAGTCACGTAAAATGAAAAGAAAACCCAATATAAAAAAAAAAAAAGATTAAACGTGGTTTTGATAATAACTTCAACATTTCAGTTGGTGTTCTCAAGGTTATGTTTGGATAAATTTCACATTAAAATATGAGAACTAGCTGCTAAAATATTTGGGTGATACTGAATATTACTCTAGCATCTTAATTCTGACCAGAAGTAATTTTTCTTATGTTTCAGGTACTACCTGTGTGGGAAAGGATTGCCCGCTCTATCTGTCCTCCTGAAGGAATGAAATGCATGTATTTCCTAAGTAGAACAAATATCAATCTAACAGAAAGTGGTATGAAACATTAAATCACAAATATTAAGCTTTAGAAAGGAATAAAAGTCCAATTTCTACCATCTCAGAGGGCTACAAAAAGTACATGTGTGAATGATATTTCTCGTCTCAGTTGCACTGTGACAACCAACGGTAACTAAATACTTTAACTACACTAAGATTAAAGGAATTTGCTGCTATCACTATAGCAACCATCTTAAAGAAACTAACATGCTCAACAACCTGGAGGCTAAATTTAGACCTAATACGCAATAAAAACATAAATACAACAATAAATCCTACATATTCATTTTTATGAAATGTAATAGCTTTTTTCACAGCGAGCACAAACCAGTCCCTCCTTTAGAGGATTATATCAAAATAAATAGACTCACTAATGTCCAGTGTATTAATGAGCAATGGGTGAAGTAGGTGTTAATTATGCCACAGTAAGATTCAAGAAAAAAACCCTGGTGAGCACTTGAAGGTGTGTACAAGCTGAAGTCTCCTCTCTACATTTGTATATTTTGAAGTACAGCATGATGCAATCAGATGACAGCAACATGGTCACCTCGTATTCTACAATGGAAACTTTAGACACAGTATTTTGAACAAAGAACCTCTAAGGATTAATTAAAAGCAGCACAAAAACCTGCTCAGTTATTTTTCTTGTAAGAAGTCAGTATTACTCATCCAAAAATTTTAAGCTTTCATTGTACTTAAATTACCTAATGCAGCGCAGCGTGCACTGTTTTAGTGAAAACTATAGTTTCCAAGCTTCAGGCTAAATTCCCTTTCTGTAAAGACACAAAAAGTTAAACAAAAGTCTGTGCCATTGGGATATTTTCCAGATATACGAAGGTAGATTTATTTTTTTTAAATGCACTTCCATAGTGCAACTCTTTCACCACTCTGACCATTTAATTTTTCCTAGTGTAAGTGTCTTCAGACTTTTCAGAGGTCATTTCTACAGCAGACAGCTTATAACAAAACCATTAGCAGTTTGGCTAGCTTAAGGAAACCTCTTACTTTCCTTTTTTGTTTATTATCACTGCATGAATCTGCAGCATATGAGAGTTTATAATTTCTCAGGCTTGTTAAATTCATGTTAAAGGTCTGTTTTCTTGTTGAATAAATTTTGTTCATATAATGCTGCCTATTTCATATACTGAGTCTTTAATAGCACCTTTGGTCTATGCGCAACTCACAGATCAAAACAGAGGACTAAAATAGGGGTTGATGATGCTATTTACATGTGTGATTCCTGCTGTCTTCTTGTTAGTAGCTTTAATATAATAGAAGACCTTGTCTGTTTTGTAATTAACACATCTTTACTGGAGAGATATTTGGAAGTGATTGCTGTGAATATACTGGTTAGTAAAATAAACACAATCACACACCACTTTCTGTTATCAGACAAATTTGTGAATTGTACACATTATACTCCAGATCAACAAACTGTGATATAACAGCCAAGTAGAAGACACATTTATATAACCCTTTATTTTTCTGAAAATATGTATTCAATCTGACCTTGCAAATATAATTAGCTTGTGGGATGTGTGGATTTCAGTACCATGGATGCTTTACTAATTGCAGCTCTTGGAAAAAGATACTAAATATTTGGAAGCTGCCAATACAAAATAAAAACTGCATCTTTTTGTACATCTGTCTTAGCTTCAAAAAGCATCATAATCTAAAAAACAATAACTATACAGCATTTTTTAATCATTTCTCCAGGGTCAACAACCCACAGTACAGCCCGCGTAATGTATTTTTAGAAAAAAATTTACAATTATCTTCAGTGTACTTTAATAAATTTGAGAATAGCTACAATTAATATGATTCATAGTTATTCACAATCTGAAGACAAGCACTGGACTCCTCAGTTGCTAACTAGATAAAAATCTGGCCTTTTATAGTCTGCACATAGTTATTAAAAATAATGGCTTGATTAAAATTTAGGATGCTTAGTAGCCAGACTTATTTCAGCTGCTTCTGAGAGGGTGAATGCCATATATATATTACCACTTTTTCTAAAACAGGCTTAATAACTTTGTGGGATATTTTTTACAAAAAAAAAAAAAAAATTGATAATTTCAAGAGTACTTTACACACTTGATTCTTAAATCCCTCCAATATCGAATGTACAAACAATATTGAAACAAAACCAGTCCTGTTTTGCAAGACCCACTATATTTTAATGGTAAACTTCAGCTAGAAATAAGTCAGCCTTTTATGTTTAAATTAAAAAAAAATTCTAACATCAGTATTTTTTCCAGTGAAGAATCTATGACATATGGTGACTATCTTTAAAAATGTATTGTGTCCTTAGAATTCAAATAGCAATGTATTGTTTATGCCATATGTTTATGAACAAACATACCAGTGCTTAAAGACAACTCTGTGAAGGATATAATGTGGTTATGCCAGGTGTGGAAAAAGAAGTAATGTCCCATCTAAAATCTCTTTTATCACCTGCAACTGACCTGTTATCAACTGCTTAGTTTGTTTCTAGATTCTTTAAAAATGAAATGGAACATGTGACCTGAGAAGTGCAGCTCGGGTTTATGACCATTTCGTTATTTATGCTGCCATGCACTGTTAGACAACTACAAGTGAAGAACATCTTCTGTCCCCTGTAAGCCCACAACATAAAAAATTCAAAGAAATCTTACTTTTTATGCCATTTCCAATGAAAAGCACTAAGAACTGAAACTGACTCATGCCAAATGCATATCACTGAATTGCTGTGATTGTGAGTTTGAAGTTTGCAACATGGAAATTATTTATAAAATGTCAATTTTAGCTCTGGAAAATATATTCCTAGGAGTATGTGCATTTTCCTTCTCTGTCCTTAGAGAATTGCTTACTTGTGGTCAAATCCGCAGTACAACTTGAACATCCATACTGGGAGGGGAGAGAACTACAGTATAATACATTTATCTTGACAAGTGAGGGCATGCATCCATAACTCCCAAGTAGCAAAGCCACAAGTTTTAAAGCTATATGCCTTAATGAAGATAAATGGACTATTCTACATCCACCATGGCAAAAGGAAATTAAACATTTAATACTTTTCAACAAAAAGTCTTCTTGGAACTTTTTTTGTTTTAAGGACGGACATGAACTGAAGTAACCTGTGTAAATGGTTTAGTAGGTAAACATACATCACTTAATTAAATCACAAGAAGTCCAAAGGACGTTGCATAACAAATTTTTAGAACACCGGCACTGACATTAACAGTTTTGGCATCCCATTTAAAAAAATTAGGAAATAAAATATGCAAAACGTTATTCTGAATATGTGCAACTACTATAAAAAACGTTGTTTTTCAAACAAAATGGTAACAAAACAGTGGTATACTGGCAGTAATGAAACAGTTCAATACTTTGTAGTTTATGGCCAGGTTTAGAAAAACACATTGTGAACTGAAAACACTGAGTGGCCTACACTATAGTGCAGATGCAATTAATCTCTTATAAATGTGATTCTTCAGGGAAAAGAGCATCAATCTTTACTGAATCAACAGGAATCAAACCCAACACAAATGTATCTACTTCCTTATTCTCCAAATCAGGCTCCTATAGACACTCGGTTCTTGCCTAGATCAATTTAAGATGTTTCCATCTCTGATATGCAGGCTACTGCACCAAATGCTCTGTTCAGTCAATGTTAAGCAATCCCACAGTACTGTAAGAGTATTTAAATGCACTAGACATGGTACAAAATGTACAGAAATGTACCCTTGAAATTTCAACCTCTATTTTAGAATTTTTCCCTTTACAATAGAAAAGTGTTAGCAAGTCCAGTTCTAGCAATGGAAGTTGTTCCAGCTATAAAAGATTCTGACATAAAGTTGTAGGTATCACATGTTTTAAAATATATTTTCTTGTAAAGTATTATCTGCATAATAATTCACAATAAAAGACGTCTCCAAAGCAGTAGTGACAATATAGTCAATTTACTGTTTTGTTTAGTTGTTTTTAATTAATACATTCAAGCTGTACCCTAATGACTGTTGAATTCACTTGTGTCTAGGGAAGACTTATTAAGGTAAAGGTTATTAAGACAAATGCACCAAGTAGGGAGGGGGAGTTGGGTATATAAAGAAAATCTTGTTACGTGGCTCCAAGCTACTTAGCATGCTCACAAACTTAATGGGCTATTTTAAATTTCAAATTTCAGGCATTATACTAGTCTCTCCACACATCTCATTTTAAGGATTGCTTTTTTTCTGCCTTCTTAAAAAACAGTCACCATCTCCAATCCTGTGGTTAATTCAAACAAATAAGGGAAAAGGACAGGTTCAAAGGAAAAATGATAGTACTCTGATAAAAGAGTGGAGGTCTGAAAACATCTTTCAGAAAACTAGTGTAACACTTGTTCAGCTGAAGAAAATTGTTTAGGCTAGATGGTAATTCCAACATTCAGAAGAGTAACTGTTAAATCTCTGTCTGCTTTTGTTTCACTCTTAGACTATCAAGTAATTACCAAGTTATAAAACCATTCACATACATATTTGTCTTGATAAGTTGGGAGGATTTGCAATACAAAAAACTGTCTCAGGAAAGGAGTTCAGCTGCCTTTCCCCACATCAGTCACCAAGCTGAGATAGTGTAGTGCATAGAAAATTTAATCTAAACTGGAACATAAAAGTAACAGGAGAGATCAAAACTATTTGCAAATCGCTATTCTTATGGTCAGTGCTCAGCAAAATAACCATCTATTACTCTGAAGAGTTAAAAACTGAAATCAGGAATTAACAAAACCATACTGCTCATATACATAAGTAATCACACAAAGGTTGTCACCTAGATTTAGAAATACCAATGGGCAAAAAAAGAGGAAGAGGAGTGTTTTAAGGAAGAGGTTGCCAGAACAGGTCATCCAGCAAATGAAAAACAAAGCTCTGTTCAACCTTATGATCTATTGGTTTCGTGGTGGCATTTTATCCTATGCCTACATAAATTTTGTCCATTTTGAAAAATGGACAAAATCTTATTAGCACAATAAGAACTAAAAACATGCTGGAATACTACAAAATTTCAAAGTACAGTATTTGAGCCACCACACTTTTACAATAGACATAGAGTGCTTTATCATTCTAAATAGAAATTTGAATATTTAAAGATACTATTTTTCTTTGTTAACAGCTCAAAAGGACTTTGAGACCTGCACCTTGCTCAAGATGACCTTGGCTTTGGACAGACACAACTTCGTTATGGACCTCCAGAAGCAACTCAGCTAAGTTCTCTTTCCAGCTCTTCATTTGTACAAGGAGGATAAACCCAGCACCTCTCTCTCTCTCTCTCCAGAGAATAGCTATTTTAGGACAAATAATACCTTTTTTTCTTTTTAAACACCATACAGTATAACTGTCCCTTTTTGGGGCTTCTAGGAGCATGATAAGAATATTTTTTTTTCACACTTTAAAAATGAGTAAAAGAACAAATGATAAAGTTCATCACATTTGTTACTCCTGTTAAAATAAAATTCTAAAGATCTCATAAATTGAACAAAATGAAGCAATTTACGACTTCCACTGAAAAGAAACTGCTTGAACAAAATGGTTTTAGACTACAGCCCACATACTGGCTACTCTTTGAAGTTTCAAACCTTCCAATTCCAGAAGAGGTTACTTGAACCACAGAACAAGATTCTTCAATGATGTATGTGGCAGGAGACAGTAGTAATAAACTGAAATGAGGAGCTGCTGACTGTACACAAGGGAAAAAAAAAAACCTGCAAGAATAATAAAGTATTGGAACAGGTATTCCCATGAAGCTGTTGCATCTCAAGACTCAAGTGGACAAAACCCTAAGCGAGCTGGTCTGAACTCAATGTTGACAGTGTGCTCTGCACAAAGTTGGACTAGATGACCTCCTGGAATTATTTTGATTTACCTGGCTACCCAAATGTACATGTTTTTTCCTTCTTGTACCCTCTGAATGAGATTAAGATAAGGATAAATTACCATAAAAGAGGTTTTTGCTATGAAAGTGGCAGGATATGGTTTAAGCACAAGATTAAGATGCATAGCGTATTTGTTTTTATCTGTCAGGTGTTTAACATGCAAAGTAGAATTTATGAAACGTTATTGCAAAGACAAGTCTTTTCCTCAGCAAACAATTTAAAAAAGCATTTTTGCCATAAATCAAGAGATCTTCCTGCAAATATTTCTGACAGTGACTTGCTAGGAAAGACTATGGTATAACGGACATGAAATTTTGCTGTATGAATAAGAAATTTTGCTACATATCCTACTAAACACCACAAGCACCAACAAACTTCAGATGTACAAAATGGACTTCTGGAAATTTTTTATTTTACCGATCCTTATGCCAGCAATTATTAATCAAGGGAAACCAATGAACTTCCTCAGAAAACCAAACCATTTTAAATGGTGACTTTTTTATAATAAAGATTTAAGGTTTAAAACAGTTCAAAAAAGAAAACACCACTTTTTTCTTAATTTAACATATATGTGTGCAACACAGTAAGTTAATGCTTGTGGAGTTAAAGATACTATGTTACAGTGGGTTTAGTGTAGTTATATTTTCCTTAAGAGGTGAGGAACAGCTGCTAAGTTAAGGTCCAAAAAAAAATTATTTTTAACATTTGGCAAAGGTATATAGTTCTCTCTACAGACATTTCAAAATGTATGTTGGAAATAAATATGAAATGTCAATATTTAGCTTTATTCCAGATCTTTAATGAAATTACTGCTTCTGTGGAATATTCCAAATATGTATTACAACTTCCATTGCACAGACTGGAAAACTGGAGGGGGTAAAAGAAAGGTTTATTGGTAAGTGCAGGATGAAGCAACAGCTAGCCAGGCTGCTCCACTGGCCATATTTCACCATGTTTACTTTGACTTCATTCATAGAAATCAAATAATAAAAAAAAAAAGCCAAAACACAAAGCTTTTTCTCTCTGGGTTCTGATAACATCGACCTTCAGTTAAAATTCACTGATCTGTTGTGAGTTTATTTTACAGACAGCTAGAACATTATTAGCCCAAAAATGGCAATATACGGTACAGAGTCATGAAAAAGCATACTGTGTGTGCAAGAATATGTATGTAAACTAATAAGATCACTATTTAGAATTATTTGTCCTTCATGTGTCCTATTATATTTATGTAATAATATCCCAGTCCTAAAATGGTCATTAAAGCAGTTGGCATTTAATCCACACATCTATATGAGGGTTTTATTTTTATATAAGGAATTTATATTCCTTTTTATTTTTGCTCATTGGCTTTAAGACAACTTTTTTTTTTTTTTTAACTGATGAGAATTACATGTATTCTTATCTTTAAGCTGCAATCATACACGCTCATCCTACTAGGTGTTTGGAACACATGTATCCAGACAAGGACAGCTAACAAAAGTTAACAAGTTTTCGCTTGCTACCAGTGACAGGGCAAACTGCTTTTTAATGCTTTAGCTAGTCAAGGTGAACCTGAGGCTCCTCATCAGAATTCATTTCAACTTCCCAACACATGAAAATAACCTCTGCCCCGGTTATTCTTCACTAGCACAACCATGACTGCTTCACTGACTATAAGCCATAGCAATTTATATGGGCACGGACCTGCCCTGAGGCAGGTTTAAAATTAGCTAATGTGTTATTTTGGACTTTGTTTTTAAATACATCTAATCTCAGTCAAAACAACACCACATTAAAATCTTCTATGCCACATGTTCACTATAATTTTTTGCCAGACAGTTATGCTAGTAAAAGGTATAATGAGTAATGATCTTGGACTCACATAGCTACATACACGAGCAAAAGCCCACCTGTACAGTGGCTACTACACCAGCATAATTACCTCTGCAAGCAGTTCTTCTTTTGCTGGCACTGAGAAAAACCGGGTACTTCCCTGAAATAGGCTTAGCTCGAGTTGTTTAACATACAAAGAGGCACTGGACACCATAGTAAGGCAGCCATGCACATGAAGCAGTCAAACCTCACCTAAGAAATCCCCTTGAGCTCTAATATATCTGTTCTTCTCTCAGTTCATCTAAAATCAAAATACATTTTAATATAAGCGATCTTGCCGACCAGGATCATAAAAATCATACACATTCCATAGCCCAATCTCACCCCCAAACCCAAGAAATTAGTTAGAAGTAGTACTCTCAATTTGGGGGATTCTCTCTATTTCTAAGCTTTTAAGGATGCACTTGTCAGAAATGTGACAGATGTAAACTTTTTTTTAATGTGAAACCTGAGAATGTAATTTAATCTGACTGTAGCAGCTAGACATGTATGAAAAACAAACATTACAAGACTTCCAGTGATCTCAAATACTGGCAGCAATGCTGTAAGAAGAGCTGTAATTGAGAAACATTTAGATGGACAAAAAATTCCAGAAATGTTTAGATGGACAAAAATTTATTCATATTCAAAATAAATATGCCAAAGATTATTTTCTTGAAGAGAACAAAGATGCTCAAAGATGACATCTGTGTCAAAGAGTGGCAAAAAAATATTTTTCTTTTTTAAAAAAAAAAACCAACCAAAAACCGCCCCAAAAACCAAGCACTTAGTGAGCAAGTGTGGTACAACAGTAGTGTGACTTACTGGGAGGCTTTTCTCCTTAATGGATTTAATACCTAGTGAGGTCTAAATTAATTACTAGTATAGTCCTGAAAATTATATTTTGACAAAATAAAAAGAATCCTATTTCAACATTTCTATTGGAGTGGAAAAATAAGAAAAAGCAAAAGGAAAAAGTTCTAGAAAAAATAAGTCAGGAGTAATTAAATATTCTATTGCATCTTCCCCCCCCCCCCCCAAAAAAAAAACCTACCTAAATTTTCTTCTACTCTTTATGCAATTTAAAAGGGAGCAAAATTGTTTCAGATGTCTAATAGCTTCCAAACAACCAGAAGCTATTAACTTTTCAATTGCCTGTTACATAAACAAATTTGCTATAAAAAAACCAGAATTTAAAAAACCCAACTGAAAATGCAACTGTAGCTTCAGAATATTCTATTATGAAATTAAGGGAACCCGTAGTGGAATTGTTTGGTAGCTTCAGTATGATCTGTCTCACAGGAAATATTATACTACAGCTTTACAGACAATGAACACTTACTTTTTAAATATTTATAAATTTATATTAATATCATCCATATATACCATGACGCATTTCAATAATTATTCTACAATACAATGGGAGTGCATGCTCAAACAAAACACCTCAGCAGTATTTTAAAGCAGTAAACCACCTAGCCAATTTCTGTATGTTCTGTAGTTTTTCTAATCCATTCTCCCTGTGGTTGAGCAAAATCGAATTGCCTCTCACATTTGCAGACAGCTCTGTGAAGGTGATAATAGAGCTGCTCCCTGCTGTCATGAGGCAGGAAATAGGAAAATGGCATATGGGGCTAGAAAGAAATAAAAAGAGAACTAAACAAGAACAAAAGAGATTTCAACAAAGGACAACTATAGCCCAATATGCTTTGCAAGCTAATCTCTTTTCATAATCATTTAACATACTTAATCATTTATCTGTACACTTCTCAAACTCAAATGCTTGATACCAAGTCTTTGTAAAGTTTTATTGCCCAAAACATTTGGAATAGAAATGATACTAAAAGCCATCATACGCAATGCCTATAAATCAATGCCTTCTTAGTACCCACGTTAAGGGGCTGAACCTATTCCAATCTGTTAGTAATTGATCTTAGATTTTGTGGCTAAAATGTAATATCTGAAACAATGTATACTTGAATTATTAGTTGCAAACATGTTGAGTGACACCTAAATAGCAAAATATTAAGGGAGGATTATGACTGGTTATGTGTACTGACAATATCAAAGACTTTCAGCCTGTTTAAGGACTACTGATGCAAGATGCAGAATAAACTAAAAATGATCTTTTCATTTGCAATGAGAATTTTTTTTTTTAATGCAGAATGGGCCTCCAAAAAATCAAGAACTTACACATATTTACCGTGCTTCTATATTAAATCTTATTGAAGTACTTTAAAAAAAAAAAAAAGCAAGCCTACAATACCTTTCCTTTTACACTCTGAATGGGATCCACCACCACAGCAACAGCTCTTTCTGATAAGGCTTCAAAGCTCTGCTGAGTATTGATATCTACACCAGACAACCAACAGCCAAAGCCAGGGTGACTATGATACCAACCAACTACCATCTCAGGTCTGAAACAAAGAGGACATTGAGATTCTTAAATATAAAAACATGTAACACAAGAAGAAATAGTAATGTATAAGGGCATAAATTAGGATAAGCTGTGGAAAAAACACCATTAGAAATATTTAAATTACTCACCATAGCATGGTGAAAACATGGACATGAATAAATGCGACAAAAGAGGGCTATCATTAAGGGATGCACATTAGCAGTGGTAGATCATGCTTTCAGTTTTTCACCCTGTTACCACACCTTCCCTGAACCAGTTTTTACCCTTTCAGCACTTGAGTAAATATCTACTCTTTAACTCCTTGGCGTCGAGGGTTGAATTTTCACGGCAGAAAGTCCGTTTCAGACATGGGCAACGGGAACCAACGGTGGGAAAGGATTAAATATCAATTAAACCAGCAGTAGAACTAGGAACTCAGTCAAAAAGCAATTTGCACTGTTCTGTTCAGCTGCTGAGCCTTTTGCTAACATTAATTTTGAAGTTTTTCCCACAGTAAAAGAATTTGAGCAAGGAAACGACAACTGTTGAGAGGTAGGAGTGAAATAAAAATTTGTTTAAATACTAGGATCTTTTACAAAACTATTTTCCCTTTCTTTTCATTAAAATTGCTCATAAATAAGCTAAAACTTGGTAATTTTTTTATCTTAATCAGAAGAAATAAAAAAATCAATCTCTTAAGCAGGTACTGTCTAGTAACTGCCTATACTAAATTGAGCAGCATTCTAATCTTTCTGTGCAATAATCAAAGCTGTAGGTTTAACATGAGTGACAACCTCCTGACAACTGAAATGCAGGAGGTGGACTGAATTACATGCTCTGCTACTCACCTGATTTCTGGGCCAATTACTTCTTTTTACACATTATTAATAGCCCCTATATCACTACTTTTGCAGAAAGCCAGCTGTTTCTTCTAAACAACATGCAGGGAGTATTTGTTACTGTCAGCCCTCTTTAGGGTGACTTACCTTCCTGTCTGTTTCAGCATATCCAACATTTTTGCTTGAAATACAGGATCAACTGCCTCCACACTGACACCCTGATGTAGAAGACAGACAAAAGTCATAGTAGTTGTACATAAAGCAATATTGTCTTTTAACTTGTTACTTTCCACAAACAAAAATTCAAACACCATTCATAAGCATCTGTTTAAAAGGGCAGCCTCACTCCTTTAGAACTACTTGATAGAACACCCTTAAATGTAAAATATAATTTTTATAAATATATTTCAATGTGATTTTTAAGATGCTGAAAGAAGATTTTGAATTGGTATTTAAGTCATCTCTACTATGAGTAAACATGATTAAATAGGCATAGGAATTCATCTTTGCCTCTTTTTGTTCTGCAAACTCTGGCCCGTTGTTTCTCACAAGTTCAGCTCTACAGGTTTTGTTTAAGATAAATATCACATACCAGCTTTTTGCAGATTCTACTTATACTATAACATGCATGGAATAAACTCAGGACAAAAGAATCTGAAAATTTCATTGATGTGCAGCTCTGAGTTACAAAGGGATCCGTGCTTCTTTTAAGAACAATATTTCATTCAAGTTACACAAGAAAAGCATCATAAATTCCAATTATACCCACTGGCTCATCTTCTCTTTAAAATATCTCTTCATAACATGAATATTCTTACTCAAAATTAAAATACGTAATTTTTTTCACATCACAAAAATACCATTTAAGAGACATGCCACTGTAAGATCTGTTGAAGAGAGCAAGTTTGAAGTATATCTTATAGCACTATCACACTTCAGGGCATGATACACTTCTAATCAAGCTTTTTACATTTTGAATCCTTCCCCTGGCTCAGAGTATAGGAGTTCTTGAAGTTATCAATTTATAAGTCTTGTAAGTGATGTTATACCAATATACATATACATACGTAAAGACCAACATCTCCATATATTGATACACACACTACACACTTATGTACTAGTCTTTGCTAAACAACAACAACAAAAAGTAAATTTGTTTTAACTAATTGTTTTTTACTGAAACCCTTAAATCCATTAGACACGTTTGCATTGTACCTAGTAGGTTATACCTTAAGATTGTATAAATGAGGTAAAGCAGGAAAAGCTTTTTAAAAATATTTACCATAAGGAAAAGCAAACAAGCAAACAAAATTATCAAGGTCTAGTTGCAAAGAACTCACCGTTCCTGACTGTGGCATTGCAAAAACATCAATCACTCTCACAGTGTAATCATCAACAAACTCCCCGAGCATCAGACCCATAACTTCCATAGGGACACCAGCACGACCATGCTTCAACATCTGGAATTAAGACCAAATGACACTATGTTTAACAGGAGGTTCAAGTTTGACTTGGGATAGTTCTTTCAGCCTTTGTTGATCTATAGATAATTTGCAACTTGTAGCACTTTTGGAAACTGTAAGGAACTACAGAATAGTAAAAATGAAGTCAACAAAAAAGAAGTAATTAAAATAAGTTTCTTATTCTGAATGTTCCAAACAGTATTAATTTATTTTAAAAATTAGTCTGACTAGCACCTAAGGAGCACAAGTCCATAAACTTTGGATAGCTGCCAGGTGCTTTATCTCCAGCACTACACACAGATGCAGTACACACAGAACACTTACTTTCAGCAGTGCAAGGGAAGAGATATAAACCTGTTCGGCTGTATCGACTGCAGGAGCATCTGTTGGTGGCCCCTATGAAAAGAATAAATAATTATTTTCTCTGCCATTGTTATTCTGCAGTTTCTAAACATTTTCTTTTGTTTTCCATATTACAAAACTTACAGAAAAATGCATATATAATTGTGACTTTGTGTTAGATGAAGTTCTTACAAACAAAACCAAGAAAAGGCACACCCAAACCCCAAACACTTCTTTACAGTGCCTTCTTCATTAACCTATTTTATAATACAAGTCACCTAGCCATCATCCCATCTCCTCCCCGCCCCAAAACAATTCCAGTCTAAAGAGCAACCTAATAGGAATCATTCAAATAAACTGGCAAGTATTGCACTGGGTACAAACCTGTTACAAGACATACAGGCTAAGAGTCAGATAAGTTTCCATTAGTCAGCCTTGCCGCAATGCTAACCTTCATCAGCTGTAAAATACGGCCAGTTCTCCAATTAACTACGCGTTTCTTACAGTGGTGTGAATGTAAATGCTGCTGGGCTAGCATGATTAACTGGCACCAACACAAACAGCAATTTCCCTTTGCTTCATCAGCTTTCAGCTAAAGAGGACTTGCAGATAAAGGCTATGGGAGTACTTTGCAGATACACTGGTACAGTGAGAGAAAAAACGGACCTCCGATCCCTAGGTGGAAAAGCTGTGAACAAAATACTTTGCTCTTTGCCTTATGAGTAGTTATTCAAAAATTAGCACAACTGTCCCAGGTGTGAATGATTGGTTGAAACAGGTTTTGTGTACTGTTGAAAATGAAAAACACAGGAGGCAGCAGTTTAAAATGCCCCTTTCCTGAGGAGCAAGAGACATATTGCTCTTACATACAGAATTCCATATCAGCGTACCTCGTTACAGCCAATTAACAGTACATTCATTACTTTATTACCAAATTGTGTACAACAAATTTCCACTGAAAATACAAAAGGTTACTTCTGCACCAAGTGATGTAAACTTAGAAGGGCACCAAAGAAACTATGGAGTACAGTTAAAAAAAGATACTCCCCGTTAAGTTAAAGGAGGAAAAAAATGGTGCCTTTACACAAACATTTTGTAGATTTAGAACTTTGATTCCACAGTTATAAGCAAAATTGGGCAAAAAAAAAAGGGAAAATTTTGAGTAAATTCTTGATTTTTCAGTTAAAGTGGAAAAATTCAGTACAACACGTGTCCACCGGACATCAAACAGAAGACATAGCAATTGACACAAGCCATCACCTCCTAAAGATAAAACCAGGAACTTAAGTAATCAGCATATTAAGTTTGTATAGTAATTGTCCTTTCTGCATACTTTCACTTTTACACACACAGAAAAACATCATCTAGTCTTCAGAACACTTTAAAGACAAGAAAAGTCAGTTGTGTTCCCCCCCGCAATGTCAACGAATTCCTTCTCTATTAGCTCCAGATCCAATCTTTATATTTTGAAACTCACATACATGCATGGATCTGTCAACCACAACTGCTTCCTAACACCTTCAAACCTTTATTTCCAACTTTGATACTGCTGACCATCACCTCTTGATATTTGCTCTCCCTCACTTCTTACTACTCATTGCTAATTCTGTCACTTTGCCCTTTCCATCAGCAATCTTCCAGCAGGTTTAACTTTTCACCTTCTATAATATTTTCACCAAAGGTCCATTTTTAAGCAATTCCACTTCATCAAGTATTTTCCTGACTAGCCATAGCCCAACAGTGAGATGCTCCAGTCTAGGTGTTCCTCTACACTTATGATGAAAAACTCTACGAGCAGTTCTTCAGAACATTTCACAGAACTAGATTCACAGGGCTCCTGAATCATTTATTCCAAATTTACTACAACTAAATTGTTTGATGAAGTTTCAAATGCCCAATCATTTCCTGATACTGTTACTATGGGGTTTTTTTCTCCATAAATATGTAAGTTTACTTTCTTAACTGTATCTCTCCTGCTTTAAGTCTATTCCAGATGATCATCTTTTCACTCAGAAGTCTTAATACTTTGGAAAACACAAAGACTCATATTTCCACTTAATCACTGCTAAGAATAAAGCACAGATGAGTTGGGTTTAACTTAAAAAAAAAAAAAAAAAACCAACCAAAAAAACAACAAACAACTTATTAGTTTGATAACAACCCCTTTCTTCATGCATAAAGCTCTTTTCCATTTTTCTACCAGTTCTAGACCAGAGAGGGTCTGAAGTGAGGGTAAAAGTACAAACACTGTAACTCTCTGCTTTAGGAAGAACTGTGACATCCATGCTGTGATCACCATACTATTCTACATTTGTCCCAGATTTTGTTTAACATTTCACTGTAAGCAAGCATCCCATTACACTATTCAGTATTTTTTAAAATAAGGAATAGCATAAAAAAATAATCTCCCCTGAACTAGCATAAGTAGTTCTGTGATTTCTGGAAGGCTAATGTTGATGTTTGATTGAAACTAGCTTCTCAAAAAATCAGGGACTTGAACTGAAGTTTATTCCACAGACTATGGTTCTTGAATAGGCTCTCCTTGTGTGGAATCTCTAATGCCTGTTAAGATGTCAGATCACACTGACACCCTTCCTGCAGCTGAGGGATTAATCACATCTCTGTCCCCTATGTAGACACCTGTGTTCACAGCTCATAAGAGTTTAATTATTCCTCATAACTTTTCCCATTTTAAAATCAGTCAGCAGATTCAAAGCTTAGAGAGGAGACAACGACAAACATTATTACATTTTGTTTCCATAACAAGGCAACTAAATTACCTTTAGTTTAAGCAAAGCTAGGAACTAAAGCAAGGTGTTACCCTACTGTACTCATTCCTAATCTTTCCTTTTTTTTATTATTTCTATACTCCTTGGAGGTTTCAAATGCTTGCTTACCTTTGATGGTCCAGAAGAGGGGATATTTAACATTATAGTTTATCAATCCTTTAGGCATTCTATGAGATAAAGCAG
The DNA here is from genome assembly GCF_900496995.4 of Aquila chrysaetos chrysaetos. NCBI lineage: Eukaryota > Metazoa > Chordata > Aves > Accipitriformes > Accipitridae > Aquila > Aquila chrysaetos. The sequence goes on from NC_044009.1 coordinate 34,780,427, forward strand.
TTTCTGTTTTCAAAACTTATGTTAAAGTTCTCCTGCCAGCTGCCAGCAACCATAGCCAACAATTCATTTTCAGCATAGGAAACATTGCTAACTCAAAGGAATGCGTCACTGGTGTAAGTCAACTAGCTTAGCACCTTTTTCCTTTTTAAAGCCATAGTATTCACTGTGAATGATTCTGCACACTAAATGTGAGTTTAAATATATAAATGACTACACTAAGCATTAGGAGATATTAACTGCAAACTTCACTGTTTCACTTTAAGCACATGCCTGAGCTAGCAAAAATATTAAAGATTAGCTTCCACTCTTACCATGCAGTTCAACCAATTTACCTGAACTCTTAAAAAATTAACTAGTGGTAGTATACAATGCAAATATAATGTAGATTTATTAATTCTCAGTCTTCTTATAAAATACAGCACATATTAAGTATTTCCTTGGTCACAGATGCTTCTTTTGTGAAGACCTCACCATCTCCTTTCAGTCTGCTCTGTTCTCTTAGAGATTATAATTACTAGCTAAATTATGAGAAAAGGAAACAACTCATTGCACTGTACGCGTTATGTTTAAATTCCATGTTAATATTCCTTCCTTTGTTTTGAATATAGATTAGAATGAACTGCTCAAAAGAGTTCTGAAATTATTGATGTACCAATTCAGGGGTTTTGAGAAGGAAAGGATCCATAGGTCAAAACCTGTCCAGAATCTACCTTCAAAACAGATTTAGTTTTGCATTATTTTTCTACCAAAGATAAACTGGCACATAAAATACTATAGGCACACACTCGTCTTTCTACAGAGAATTATAAACCCAAAGTTCACCAAATTCTTAACCTAAAACTTTTAAAGATTTAACAGATAAAAGCAACAGAGTAGATCTTGGGTCTTTAAAGTAGTTTACTTGGCTTTAGACAATGCCATTTGAAAAAAGCAGACATTTGGAAACTGGAACCACTTTACTTCCATTTCCAACCACTTCCTTTTCCATGAATGGCTGATAATGTAACACAGCCTTGGAGTGACAGCCACAGCTTCTGCGTGCTAGTTACACAGTATGTGGGAGCTAGCTACAGGTTACATGTTTTAAGATTTCTTTGGCCTGTTTCTGCTAATCTTCCACAGAAGTTTATGCATTTCTTTCATGAAGCAAAGAGGAAGAAAGACTTTATTAGCTAATCTCTACATGGAGGCAAAGTATTCTGCACTGACCCTCCACAGCATGTGCTATTATCACTGTTCATAAACTGCACTGCCTGCCAACTTTAACAAAGGAGCACCATCTTTATGAAGCAGAGTACCAAATTAAATTAACTGGTGTCAGAAATCAAAACAAGAAAGCATTTGTATCTGCAATGCAAAAGATCTGCTGGTATTTTTGGTTACATTATGGTATTCAAAGAAGGTCAGATAGTTCTCCCACTGCACAGTTTTGTAAGAGTGCCCATCTCACTGCAAAACAGCAAATACTGCCTTCGTTCTGCCTGACCACAGCTTTAATGGATAATTTCTTGGGGAACTGGAGAAAAATGGTATTTGGAAACTGCAAGGAATATTGAACATTCTTTTCCCCAAGCATTCCTGTATAAGCTGGATACAGTAATTATTAAAATTAAAAAACTAGTCTGAAAAAAATACTGTTATTCTGCTACTTAATGAAAAATGGATATTTCTTCTGAATCAACTATACATGCTGCCAGTCAGTGAAATGAGCTTCCTGATGGCCAGCCATCTCATAAAACCCAACCAAACTGATTTTGTTTTTGTTTAGAATGGCAGAATCCCAATTTCAATAACAATTGATAAAATTAAGTTACCACTATTGAAATGCATATTATTTTTGCTTAGTTTTATTCAGAAAGAATTGTAATGGAAAAATAATCACATTCAAGTTATGAACAGAAGATTACATTGTAATATTAAATCATGTATGATACTATTTTTGTTTCAAACAGTTAAAGAGATGATCCAACATAAAAAGCAGCCCTTTACTTGGACAGCCCTTGTTGACGAAGTGTTAAAGGCATTTGCCATTCTAACAGGATAAAAACTAATCCCTTGAAGTGTTATCTACTCAGGCCTTTTAGCAAATTTGTTAACACTTTTAGGTATATTACTCCACCTTTCTCTTAGTGTGAACTGGTATCAATTATTTAGCCGATTTTATTATGTTATTAAAATACCTGCTGATTAAATGTGAACTAAAGTGTCATTTTAGAGCACTGCTCTTTATTTGTACTATTTTACATTTTTTTCAAATAGGTATAGAAAGTGGACTCAATTAATTACATGAGCAACTGAGTAATATTCCACAAATGGAGACACTTTCTATTGTTTAAATGGATCTTAAGCACTGCTCTGGTGTCACGCTAATAGCACAAAAGATGATTTTGAAATACATCATAGCTGTTTCAACAAGGAAACTCAGTTTGGCAGGGGCAACTGTAATAAAAAAAGGCAGTGAACTAAAGTGCTGTAGAGAAAATCTTAGCTTTATTGCACCAAACAGCATATTTCTGTGTAAAATATAAGAACTGCTACAATGATTACTACTTTTTTTTTTTTTTGCAATTGCAACAATTTAAATGTGAACACAGGACACACAAGCAAACAAACACTGACCACTATAGTGTTCTTTTCTTTCCCAGTAAGGTAAGAAAGAACCTTTTAATAGTTTAAATTTGTGAGTATTAAACAACTAGTGTGAAAAACAAGCTGCATGTAAAATATTTCTACTGCCTCTGCTTCAATGACTAGCTGAGGCAACCTGTTATAGGAGGTGTTAATTGGCAATAGGAGTACAAGTCAGAAGCATGTTCCCCATCGTCCTAACCCAGCAAGGCTAGGTCATTAAAGTGGAAATGAATTCTTTCATGCTGACTTAACCCTTTCAGTACATATTTTCAGCTGTTATATCTAAAGACAATTGAGAAGGATTAACTAAAAAAACAAGACAGAAAAAACTTGCATTACTTTCGAATTTTAAAAAAGTATTCAGCCCTCCACACTTCTTCACTTCCCTTTTATCTACCTCCTCCGAAACTAGTGTTTCAGAAAATCATGACATTTACTATGTGGGGGGGGGAGGGGGAAGAAGGGCAACTGGGGTATAAATGCAATGACAATCATTGTAAAATAATAATAAGTTATCATATTACAGGGTGTGTGGAAAGATCAGGCACTTAAAATGAGCTTAAAACTACCATTTTGTGAAGGTAAATCCAACGGTGGGTGTATAGCTTGGTATGAGGGAAAAAAAAAAGCATTACAGAATACTACCTACAGAGAGGACACAAACTCAAGCAAACTTGCAGAGGAGGCAGAGGTATTAGTGATAATAAAAAGACCTTAAAAGTTCACCAGAGTGCCACTGCTCTTCTCTACTTACCCTTTGTCAGTAAGTGGTATGACCTGATGATATAGTGAAATAAAGAATAAGAGATTTCTTATATCAGTATAGTGCTTTTTACACATTGCCAAGCCTAAAAATCTAAACAAAATTGTGATTGTGGAGCAATTTTTCGTATACTGAGACAATATACTTAAAGAAAATACTAATTCGTATTCCATCAGTGGAAGTGGCGAATGGAGTAAGCCATATTCCCAGATCTCAATGGTTCTAGCAAAATTGTCATGACAAGCGCCAGAAGCCATGTATTACGTTTTCCACAGTACAGGAAGTTAACATGATCAGTCATGACAGAGAAAATGATCCAGTTCATAAAAAATTGGAAAAATCATAGAGTTCATTGAAAGGGAAAAATATATTACTTTGGACTGTGAATCACACACTAATTAGTAGCAATTTGAAATTTTATTGCAGTTTTCAAGCTAGTACACACACAATTTTACAGTTAGTTCCACATCAACAGGATTATATTTTGAAGCTAGCATTATGTCTAAACAGTTTGTATGTTTAGGCCCATTTTTATACCAATTATAATCAAGCATACATAACAGACCACAAAATACCATAAGTCTCAACAAACAGGCTAGATTTCTGAAAGGATCACATTGTCTTGTTACACCATATGTCAGATGAAACAAAAATTGTAGTAATATGTTTAGTCTCATAGACAGTCTCATAGACTCCAAAATGGAGTAGGGATACTAGGGAATTATTATGGCATCAATTGCTACTTTAAATTAATAATATCTGCAAAAAACCCTT